>NC_079166.1:8780869-8879499 GCF_947568905.1 Ostrea edulis
TCTCTCTATATGTACGAGGGTTGTCTGTAAGTTCGGGTACATCCTTGATAAAAACTGACAATCATTAAGAAATTGTTCTGCTTATGGTTCTGCTTATGGTAAGTTTTTAGCTCACCCGAGTCAAAGGCTCAAAAGATCTTCTTTGATTAAAATGTGTCCATTGTCTGTCGTCGTCGTAAACTTTTCTCATTTTTGGCTTCTTCTCAAGGGCCAATTTTAACCAAACTTGCCACAAAGCATCATTGAGTAAAGAGCTTTCAAGTTTGTTCAAATGTAGAGACATGTCCCTTTCAAAGGGGAGATAATCACAAAAATGCCAAAATAGGGTGGGGACATTTAAAAATTCTTCTCAAGAACCACTGAGCCAGAACAGCTGAAATTTACATGAAAGCTTCCTGAAAGAATGCAGATTCAAGTTTGTTCAAATCATGGTTCCCGGGGTTGGATGGGGCCACAATAGGGGATCAATGTTTTACATACTAATATATGGGATAAATCTTTAAAAATCTTCTTGGTAGAAAAGCTGAGATTTACATTAAAGCTTCCTGGAATAATGCAGATTCAAGTTTGTTTAAGCCATGGCCTCCGGGGTTAGATGTGGTCACAATAGAGTATCAAAGTTTCACTTACAAATATGTAGGATAAATCTTTTAAAATCTTCTTATCAAGAACCACTGCGCCAGAAAAGGTGATATTTACATGAACGCTCACTGACATATTTCAGATTTAAATTTGTTAAAATCTTGGTCCCCAGGGGTAGGAAGGGGTCACAAAGGGGGGGGGGGTCAAAGTTTTGCATACAAGTATATAGGGAAAATATTTAAATATGAGCCAAGGTGACTCAGGTGAACGATGCGGCTCTTGGGCCTCTTGTTAAATCGCAGCAGGCTACTGACAAGCAAGTTGCTGGTGCAGAGGTTCTGGCGGTCTGGTTTTGGGTCGGCGTTTCGCGGATTATGTGGTCGTTGTAGCTATCTTGTTTGCCAGTGCGGCCTTTCGTTTAGTCGAGTGCTGTCTGACGTGTTTCGTGCCGGTTGTTGGACCGTTCTTAGCACACTGAGTTTGACTACAGATGACTGCATTTGCCTGATCGGGATATTGGGGTCACGGCGTATGTGACCGGTCGATAGGGGACGCTTACTCCTCTTAGACACCTGATTCCACCTCTGGTGTGTCCAGGGGTCCGTGTTTGCCCAAATATCTATTTTGTATTGCTTATAAGAGTTATGAGATTGATCACTGTTCGTTATCTTCACCATTCATCTATAACGCTACTTTTATTCAAATTTAGGTTTGTTCACGAACTTTACGGACAACCCTCGTATCTATATATAAATTGCAAAGAAAGTCCATGATATAGGTAATAAGTAGAGAGAGAAAATAAATCCAACGGTTACTAAGTACAAATGATTCATATTTAATTAATGATGTAATTACATAATCATATATAACAATACAAACAATATGAAATTGTCCAAGTTTTCGGGACGACCTCTCCCCTCTTCAGGACGACAAAATAAATTTATAAGAAATGAAAACTAACTAAATAAAATAATAACACAAACTAGCATAAAAACTAAGCTGCACAACCTGAGAACAAACAAAACCTCCACACGTTCAAATTATCGAGTTCAGCGTCTTTATGAACGAAAGTCAAGAGAACTGAACTAAATGAACTTAACTAGATTACTTCAGAAGCAAAGAACGGGTTAAGTAATCAGTGTACATGTACTGTAGGTTTGCTAATTATAAGTAGTTCGTACCTGGGTGTGTGAATGTGTATAACTAATGTTAAACTGTGATAAAAGATAGAATAAAAAGATAGAATAGAGGAGTAAATAAATCAAAATTGTTCAAAAATAGTTATAACGTTTAAAGAAATTATTTGGGAACTAATTATGGATATTATAAATGATGGAAATAATAATAAATAATGAATAAATAACGGAATCCAAAAATGCAAAATATGTTATTTTTGTTTCATTTATCCATGTGAATCCAAAATCAATAAAGTTTATCTACTCCTGACGATGTACCAGTGTACCAACTTTGATATATGTCAAAGTAAGGGTTCTCCAAATATTGAACATACAATATCTTCCTATATAAAATGTGTATTGACCTTTGTCCACATGGCCTCAAGATATATTGGGGTAATGTATTTCTGCAGGTGTACCGCTGTACCAAGTGTAATGTCTATCAAGCGAAGTGTTTTTAAGATATCGAGTTGGCAAGACTTGGTCTACAGATCGACTGACCGATAGTTGGGGGACATAATGACGGAAATGAAATATATTCCATACGATAAATTGAATACATTTTATGAAAACATACATTTACTTTACATTTTCATCATTTTTTTTAAAAACGACAACGTTTATAACAAGTGTTGATAAAAATCATTTTGACAAAACACCTGACACTTTGTAATCTGACATTTACAGGAGTTCAACAGGTGGTAAAATAAAAAAAAATAATCCTATATCTTGATAAACTCTATCGATAGGTAAATATTTTGAATATTTTGTATTGAATCAACACTGAGAGGGTAGCAATGAGATAATACGAAGTCAAATAAAACCATGTTTTGGGAAATACATTTATATTAAAGCTGACATGAATTGTCAACGTAAAACTTGGTAATGCCTTTCATTTGAACATGAACATTCTCAGATAACAAAATATCATATATTGTCAAATACAGTTAATAGATGAGTGACATGTGTTTAAATATACGCATACAAAGAACATGATAAACTAGTACAGCAATAAAATAACTGATCGTGGAGCGTACCTAATAATTATTTATCTAACAACGTAATTAGTGTACCCTCAGTATACACAAAAAAGGATGTTTTCATTTGTATAACATGCAAGTTAAGTCAATGGGTGTGAATCGTTTTAATGAGGCTTTACACAATTCAACATCGATTGTATTGATTTGAAAATCAATCAACTTATTCTAAGTCAAAGGTGTTAATGCAGATGTTTTCACGATAGTCCCATACCCATTTTTTCATGCCATGTTATGACGACATACATACAGTGGCTATTAATTGTGCCCCAATTGATCCAGCATATGGCTATTTGATGGACCGTCTTGTATTTCTTACGTTAGACAAAGGGGAAAGGGGTACACATTTTTCAATTTTGTAGCTGACCTTGATCAATCGCAATTTGGAGCTAATCATGAAGGTATCCTTTCTGTCGAGTATCACACATGAAATTTTTGAATTTACTAAATAAACTGATGTCATTTCCACAACAATAGCGGTGGTGATTTCAAACCAATATCGTCTTCCCAAGATTTTATGGAGTCGCTTGTTTAGTAAAGCACTCTTGCTGACATGTATGTTACAAGTACCGTTGATTTTCCTCGATAGATAGATCTGTATGACGCCATTTTGGTTCATCTGCATGAAAATGCTTAATCGCAGTTTTAGTAAACATACAATTCACAACCCGAAAAATTCGATTCTGAATGATACAATTAATAATGGGATGTTTGGAATCAGTTCTCATTAATAAATACTGTCATTCATTGTTCTGGTAACGAATGAATGTTCGTTGGGTAACCAGACAAGAATGATAATGTGATGGTGAATATTCATATCCACCTTTCAGTCTTACAACCATAAATATTGTGTGTTTGTTTTCAATACCAACGTCTTTTATTTTCTTCCTCACTTCTTCTTGATCGAATCGATATTCTTTTCCACCGATGAGGATTCTAATAGTTTCTAAATCCACCCCTGATCGTGAAGCTAGATGTTGAAACACGGTGAAAAATTCGTCATTCTGCAAACGAACAAATCAACAACTAATCTTTTAAATATCTCTGAGAGGATTGACCCTGTTTACAGGAATTAGAAAATGTATAGTTGTTATCATGACCTTGATATCGACAATTTTGGACATCTAAAACCAAATATTTATAATCATTACCTAGCGATTGATATTCGATTTGCTTGTAAGACCCATCGTTATAACTGTATTTTAAACGAACTTAACTTTAATTCCACATTTGGTAATCCAACTTCAAGTTCCCTTTTCAAACACGAAGTTCTTCATTATCATGTTTCACATTTTCATACATTTTGTTAACGGCAAACTGACAACTCAACTGCACGACAAACGGGATGATATTAGCTTCTCAATTGTCAACTTCCCATATTTATGTAGCAATATTCCATTATCACCTGCATATGGTATTTATATCTCTCAACTGATTCGATACGCAAGAGCTTATTCTGTGTATGGTCAGTTTTTAAATCGAAGCAAGCTACTGACAAACAAGTTGATGGTACGGAGGTTTTCAACGGTCTCGATTGAAGTCAGCATTTCGCAAATTCTATGGTCGTTATAACGATCTAGTTCGTCAATACAAACAAATATTTGAGTCAAATGCTGTCTGACGTTTTTCATATCAATTGTTAGGCCGTTCTTGGTGCACTGATTTTGACTACGGATAACTATGTTTACGTAATCAGGTTATGGGGCTCACGGCGGGTGTGACCGGTCGGCAGGGGATGCTTACTCCTCCTAGGCACCTGCTCCCACATCTGGTGTATCCAGGGGTCCGTGTTTCCCCAACTATATATTTTGTATTAATTCTGGGAGTTATGAGATTGATTACTGTTCGTTATCTCCACCTTTCATTTAATACATAGGGTAGCACATTGAATGTGAAACTTATACGGTACCAATTTTGATGCACCAGACGTGCATTACGACAAATAATGTCTCTTCAGTGATGCTCAACGGAAATGTTTGAAATCCGAAATAACAATGAAGTTTTAGAACTATTATAGCTAAAAACAGCGTGATACTACAATATTTGACAAATAGATATAAATATCATTTTGGGCTGGGATTGTATCTTATTCATGAAAATCCTCTAAGCACTCTTCAAAGGTTGTACAATTATAAAACAAAGTGACAAATCGCATAAATGAAATAATTCTTTTTAATATGTTACGATGGAAACAAAGCCCGGTGGGTAGTAATTCTATATTCTTTCTTAAATATTTATGGTCCAAATATTATCTTTAAAGTATTTTTTTCTGACGTAGGTCTTATAAAGCTGTTCAATATATATTTTTGTTGTCATGGCAACCAATTTAAATTTTATTCAAGATATAAAAAGTGCTATTTTTTGGTGTTTTAAAATAACATTTTTCTACCAATTAGTATAATCTTCTAGATAATGCTCTTTTTAAAAATTATACCAGCTTTTTACCCCATAAGTTTGCCTCGTGTAGTTTTTATACCACTAGTATTCCCTTTCGTACAAAGATCCCGAAAATGTAAAACATCACAAAAATAAGCCCATCTGGTCAAAAAACGACACGGGCGATTTCTTTTTAAAGGTCAATTTTTAAAAGATAAATTCCTACTAAACATACTGATATGCAACATGTCTTTGTTCGATACATGTCAAAATGTCGCAAACCTTACCTTAATAAAAGTTTTGATATGTTCTAAAATAACTTCCATATGCCACGACATATGCGAGAAGCAGTGTGTTACAAGTGTACTACAAATGCCAAAACAATCTGAAGACCTCTCAGTAAATTTGAAATCGTAAAACTTCCTAACCCAATGATATAACACTGTTTTAACACGCACGTGTACACGTATATATTTATATTGCAAATGACATTTTTCCTCTATGAACCAACCAATTTCAGCGCGCGACACAATCCGTTTACATTGACTATGAACGGATTATGAACTAGCTTAAAGCACGCGACCGAGAGAGCGTAAAGGTTTGGAAAAAAAATAAAACATCTGTTACAAAGATCTCGCAAGTCACACCTTTGGATTAAGATTGTAAACTTAGGTGGATTATCATCCCAATCTTGTGGTCTCCTACCTCCAAAATACAGTGCAACTTACAATGTTTATGAAAGGCAGGGTGAGACGAAATGTGACGTCATGTCTATGTGTTGACGTACGTCACAATAACTACTGTGACAGAGGCTATATAGGAGTTTGTTTTATGCAACAAAATAGAAGCAATGTAAGCAAACGGTGTTTTAGTAAATGAATATAAATATAAGAAATGAACATCACTTTTGAGCTGTTCATGGTCAGTATGAACGGATTTGGATTTGAGGCAAATTCTCTGTGAATCGCTAGCGTAAACCATATCAAAATAATTCTTATAATGCCTGAATTGGTAAGCGCAACATCACACTGATACACGACACACACGCGTGTAATAACAGATAATGCGTTTTAGCAAAATCAAACATATTCAATCCTAATACTTTTGCTACTGTTTGTTTTTTCACTACTAATTTCAATTCATTTGTCAAATTTTCTAGTTTTGTATCAATTGTGATTTTGCTTTACCTTATTCATTGTCAGTACTTCCGATGTAGAGTTTGCGTGGCCCTTGACGAAAAATGTGATGTTGTCAGACATGATATTCTTTCATCCAAGGTACATATAAAAAGGAATCTGCATAAAAATTCGCAGATCCAAGTATATGAGCTCCAGATAAACGCAGCCAATTTCTAAAAATGTTCAACAAAATCTAAACACAGAAAAACGTTTCTAAATATACTGTTTTAAACAGCTATTTACCTGCGGTGGTAGAAGTATGAAGTCTATGCTTAGGTATGGAGGTCCGTTCTGGTTATTTCTTAATAGTAACAATTATTTGTTACATATCCATCATTTATTAAGGAATGAATTTAACTAATAACGAAATATGTTATTGGTTTACATCATAAGAAACAACCACAGAAATAGCTATCTTTTTTGCAATTTTTGTATTTGAAGAGCATACACTAAATGCCAAACACTGCCCATATATATTGTGAAATACATAAATAATACAACCTATAAAGTGTCTTGTCAATGCAATGAAAGTTGAACAGCGCATGAATATATGTAGCGTCTTGAGATAGAATAAAGTCGTGTCTTTTATAATGATCATTTAATTAATGTACACATAGGGATATAATAGGATGAAAGTTATCTGCAAATACACTACATACATGCACATATTAGACTAGATATTCTAAAGTAGTTGTTTTTCGGAAATTTCTAAACAATGCAATTATACCTACAATGTAGATAACGAAAGTATAAAAGTATTGCACTAACAGGCATCCTTACACTGAACCATCGACACAAGGTCATGTTTTAAATTTAACCTGTTGCGAAATCCAGTTTTCCGCGAAATAGCCGATGATCAAGGAAGACATGAATATAAGGGTACTATTGTACTGAAGTCAATAGATCCATGCAAAGTAACAAATGTAAACCCCCTTGTTGAGATGGATAGTAACGAAAAGGTAAACATTTGTTATACACTTTTTGCTTGTTTGTTTTTTTAATTCTTATTTCACCAACTACGAAAATAACGAAAATATTAGCTAAGGTTCGAAGTTTGCACTTGAATGAACTTTAACCTGAACTCTCGCTTCTATATTAACCAAAAAGTTTTGAAAGCGACACGTATCTATAAATAATTATCCATATAGTGAAGCAAGGGATATTTAACATCTTATGTTACATGAAAGATGAAGATAATGTAACGAAATCAATATACGGTATACAATATTTTCAAGGTGCTACCGTTAGTGAGAGCGCAACTACAAATAATTTTATTAGTACGGATCCCCAATAATTTTCTTCGGAGAAGTGAATTCCACTCCTTTACATTTTTTTAGGGGTCCAATCAAAGCTAAAAACTAACATTTCGTATTTTCCACGTACGACAGCAAAGTCTATAAAATCTACAAATATAATAATTTTCCATGAATAAAGATAAGGAACAGTAATAAATCTCATACAAGGAATACAAAATAAAGAGTTGGGCAAATATGGATCTCTAGACATACGGGAGGTGGGATCGGGTGCCTAGGAGGAAAAATATCCCTGCCAAAACCGTCATGAGCCCTATACCTTAATCAGGTAAACAAAATAGTCTGTTGTTAAAACAAGAGTGTCAGACCAACAATGACCTATGCACCTCAGACAGAATTTGACCCCATGATAAGTTGTTGTATTGGCAAACGAGATCAGTATAACGACCATAGAATCTACGAAATGCTGATTTTAACGAGACTGTTGAAAAGCATGCAACATTAACTTGATTGTCAGTAGCCTGCCTTCATTCAAAAGCGGATCACACGCAGATTGATTGATTGAATATTATTTAAAGTCCCGCTTGAGAAGTTTTCATTCATATAGAGACGTCACCATTGCCGGTGAAAGGCTGCAAATTTAGGTCTATGCAGCGCTCGGTGCTTACAGCTTTTGAGCAGGGAGGAATCTTTATCGTGCCACACCTGCTGTGATACGGGGCCTCGGTTTTTGCGGTCTAATCAGAAGGACCGCCCCTTTTAGTCGCCTCTTACGACGAGCAAGGGGTAGTAATCCGGATCTACACGGGCTGATCATATGCAGAACAAGCTCGTATGTGAGGAATTATTTGAGAGATATAAACAGCATAAGCATGTGATTAAGGAATGTTGCTGCATTAATATAGGAAGTTGACGATAGAGAATCACCCCGTTTGTCATACGTGTACATTTAAATTGATATTTTGCCGTTAAAATCCCTAAAACGTTATACTTTACCATTTTACCGTTCGCTCAGCATGCGCTCACCGTGCGCCCACCGTGCGTTCACGTTTCGTTCAGCGTTCAGAATTGTATATTTGTATTGTCATTGGAAACACCAAAGAGATGGAGTCGATCTTGACAGAGACGCGAAAATTAAAACAGACACCCCCCCCCCCCTCACCCACACAGACAATTTCGCATTGTCAAATTCGGGCAAAACATATTTCATAATCATCATCCTTAGCTTGATTTTAAACAAGTCAAAACCTCGAATTTGAAATTAGAAAGAAATCTAAAGCAAACTTTAATGTACATTCATGCCTAAATGTCTTTTGCAACTGATTTCACAAAGAGTTCCGCATATATATATATATATATATATATATATATATATATATATAAAGCACAGAGAATTTCACTTTATTTGGATACCAACTTCCGTCCCTACCCTGGGTTGAACTCACGACCAAATCTCCTAGCAGCGTGTAATCAACGCGCTAGATCACTCGACCATCTAGGCAAGTTCATTGCTATTTCTGTGCTTTATATATATATATATATAAAGCACAGAAAATTTCACTTTATGTGGATACCCACTTCCGCCCCTACCCGAGGTTGAACTCACGACCTGCGGAACCAAATCTCCTAGCAGCATGTAACCAGCGCGCTAGACCGCTCGACCATCTAGGCAAGTTTAAAACTTGCTTTCGATGACGATGGAATTCTCGACACGCTGTCACACTCTACACGGTCATTGAGAATGGAAATGGGATACAGTTATTCAACATACATTTAAGAGGATCATACATGATACACACTGCATTCGAAATATTCTATATAAAGCACAGAAATAGCAATGAACTCTTAAATGAACATAACTGCCCTAAGTGAAGAAATAATTAATATAAAACACAGAAAATTTCACTTTATGCGGATACCCACTTCCGCCCCTACCCGGGGTTGAACTCACGACCTGCGGAACCAAATCTCCTAGCAGCATGTAACCAGCGCGCTAGACCGCTCGACCATCTAGGCAAGTCTTAAAACTTGCTTTCGATGACGATGGAATTCTCGACACGCTGTCACACGCTACACGGTCATTGAGAATGGAAATGGGATACAGTTATTCAACGTACATTTAAGAGGATTATGCATGATACACACTGCATTCGAAATATTCTATATAAAGCACAGAAATAGCAATGAACTCTTAAATGAACATAACTGCCCTAAGTGAAGAAATAATTAATATAAAGCACAGAAAATTTCACTTTATGCGGATACCCACTTCCGCCCCTACCCGGGGTTGAACTCACGACCTGCGGAACCAAATCTCCTAGCAGCATGTAACCAGCGCGCTAGACCGCTCAACCATCTAGGCAAGTCTTAAAACTTGCTTTCGATGACGATGGAATTCTCGACACGCTGTCACACGCTACACGGTCATTGAGAATGGAAATGGGATACAGTTATTTAACGTACATTTAAGAGGATCATACATGATACACACTGCATTCGAAAATATATATATATAAAATATATATATATATATATATATATATATATATATATATATATATATATGTATGTATGTATGTATGTATATATATATATATATATATATATATATATATATATATAAAGCACAAACAAACAATTATAACACCCAACCTTACGTTTACCCCTAGGATCTAAACGATACATGTGAAAATCAATTAATTAATATATAAAGCACTAAATAATCACAACTAGGTACTGAAAATTTTGGCCCCAGCCCGGGCTCGAACCAGCGACGTACGGCACCCACCGCCTAGCAAGATTGTCAAACCAGTGGGTAAGTCCACTCGGCCACAACGACTTCCCTTGGAAATATATATATATATATATATATATATATATATATATATATATATATAGATAGATAGATAGATAGATAGATAGATAGATAGATAGATAGATAGATAGATAGATAGATATACTACTCAAAATTTGATAAGGATCACTAGGTTATATGCGTGTAATTTACCACTAACATTACAAAAGACATAAATTTGACTCAGAAACGTGTTTACTCAGGTTATGAATGAAAATTCATGAACGGCATGATCTTTTATCAATACGGAATGCTTGAAATCTGATAACAACACCAAAAGGCATTTCCTTACAAAAAGTTAACAGCAAACCAGAGAAAGAATTACACAGATTTGGGGGATAATCCATCATTACACTTAGTCGATAAAGTGTCAATACCGGGTATGGCCTCCCCTAGCATCAATGACGGCTTGACAATGTCGAGCCATGCTGTCAATAAGCACCCGGATGTTTCCAATGGGAAGGTTGTTCCACTCTTCCACGAGGGCGTTTCCGAGCTCTGCCAAAGTCATGGGTTGTGCTCTACGGCGTGAAAGGGCAACCTGCAGCATGTTCCATACATCCTCAATCGGGTTCAAGTCCGGCGAACGCGCTGGCCAGTCCATACGGACAATTGTCTCCTGTTGAAGGTACTGCTCCCCCACCCTGTCGCGATGAGGACGGACGTTATCATCCATCAGGATGAACTCAGGACCAACAGCACCAGCGTAGGATCTGACATAAACATCGAGGATCTCATCTCAGTAATGCACCTCCGTCAATGTTCCTCTCTCCAGGACATGAAGATCTGTTCTTCCATCTCTGCTGATTCCACCCCAGACCATGATGGAACCACCACCATAACGGTCATGATCACTGATGTTAGCATCATGGAAATGTTCACGTTGTCTTCGCCACACTCGGTGCCTCCTGTCTGTAAAGTCCAAACAATACCTGGACTCATCGGTGAACAGAATTTGAACCCAATCGTTCTGTGTCCAAGTGACATGATCTTCAGCCCAATCCAATCGCTCCCGCCGGTGTCGAACAGTCAGAGGGACTCAAACACATGCCCTTCTCGAGTTGAGACCTGCATTGTGAAGCCGATTCCGTATCGTCTGAGTGGACACATTCACCCCCGAGGCGTTCAGGAGGTCGTTACGTAGGCTGGTTGCTGTCCAGAAGGGATGGCGTCGTGCCTGAAGAACAACAAAATGGTCTTGGCGTTGGGTTGTCGACCTCTGACGACCACCCCCATGTAGGTGTGCTGCTGTACCAAAAGTTTGCTGTCGGTTCTAGGCCCTGTTTACAACGCTCTGGCTGACGTTTAGTGCATTTGCAACGTCACATTGTGAATAGCCAGTGTCAAGCATTCCAATACATCTGCCCAGATGTTCTGTCGTCAGGCGACGCCTTAACGTTGAAGGGGCATTGTGTTGATAAACGTAGTGTAAACACTCAAGTGAGTTTGAAATTTTAGAAAGAATCAGACACTGATGCCTGAGTGAAAATCGTGCAATGGTAGCAAAAACATAAACTGTGATGAGAAACGCATTCCCCATGGCATGAAATGCACGTGCAAGTTTGTTGAAGACGTTTTTGATTTCACTTGGACACAATATTGCCAGTTATGCAGTTATTAATTTTTAAACAGAAAAATATCTATAATTCTTATCAAATTTTGAGTAGTATATATATGAGATACATTGTGATAAATGTATTTACTGCTTTCGACAAGCATCGTTTATCTCTCATAAAAGATGTACTTGTTTTTTTTTTCTCATACGTTGTTGTATTCCTCTCGCAAATAATGAATTATTTAAGCACTGTACATGTAGTTCAGTGCAGTAGTTAGTTTTATCTGCATCAAAGATATACAGATATTAAACGATATAAATGCAATCCTTGGTCACACTAATAATAATGGTAATAAATGTTGTACTGAACACATGGAGTTCACTTTTTGTTTATGATTGCTGCGTGAATTGATGTGAAATGTGCGATAATTTCATGCGAAAAATACATTCAGAACAGTAGAACATGGAGTTACCCTATTCTGTTACATGTATATTACATTACTTATCTATTGATTAAATGTATTTATTCTTTCTTACCTGATATTCGAATAAATACAATCAAAGGGGGAAATCAGAAACATTCCAAATGAATAGTTTATATTGCGTTCACCGTGCGCTTACTGTGCATATTGCGCTCGAATTTTTACTCCATTCGCGTTCTGCGTTCGTCCACCGTTCACCAAACGTTCACCAAATTGCGTTCAGCGTTCGCTCTCTGTGCATTCACCGTTCCCCCTATGTGCGTTCACCATTCGTCCTACATGCATTGACCGTTCGCTCACTGTTCAAGTTGAAAAGAACGTTCAGGGACTGTAGCATTAATTTTCAATAAAATATGTTAGTGTGAATCAGATGTGGATGACTATGTGATGTCTTTTATCTCGAGTTCACAGTGATATATCGAATCAATATATAAATGAAGATGGTTATTCTTAATAGATAAATCGTCGTAAAATATCTAAATGTCGACTCAGTGCCACAGCAAGATAGTTGTTGTTTTCGTGTAGAATGTTTTGAATACAATTTGTTTCCCAGGAATATAAAAAAATCATATATTGACGTGAACTATTTATAGTTGCATTTAAACGAATACAAAACCTAAAATTGTTTTTCAATGCGCGTTGATGAGAATCATATACACGTATGGCCAAAATGTCGTTGCGCACAGTTTGTAAGTTCAAGTCTTGCATAACAAGTATATCTGCTCATTAACATGAATATGTTGATATTACTGGAAAGGAAATACATTTCATTTCAGCCCCCTAGTGCAAAGAAACTGACACCATTGCCTCCTATCGGACATCTATCATTTATCAATTTGACAGGATCAATGTTGAGCACTTACCCAAAGGTAAATAATTCAATCCACTTTTTAAAATACTTACTAACTAGTTTCATCTCCACCAATTTGATGTGACTGCTTTGTTATGAATCATGACGCATGTTTCTGGTGAGTTTTATTTTTTGACATACATATGCATCAACACTGTAACAACTGCCTCGACATGAGTAAAACACTTTAAAGGTTAAGTTTGTTTGTTTGCTTCATGACATGTCGAGAGTATTTCACTCGTATTAAGATGTAACCAGCTGCAAAAGTACATTATGTAAACGTATACGGTACCAATTTTGATACACCAGATGCGCATTTCGACAAATAATGTATCTTCAGTGATGCTCAACCGAAATATTTGAAATCCGAAATAACTATGAAGTTTTAGAGCTAAATATCGCCAAAAACAGCGTGCCAAAAAAGTGGAGCCAAATTCGTCCAAGGATAAGAGCTATGCATGAGGGAGATAATCCTTAATTTTGAAATGATTTTCTAGATTTTATAACAGCAATTAAATATACATTCGTATTTTCAAGCTAGTAACGAAGTACTTAGCTACTGGGCTGTAGAGACCCTCGGGGACTAACAGTCCACCAGCAGAGGCCTCGACCCAGGGGTCATAATGTAAAACTTATACGGTACGAATTTTGATGCACCAGATGCGTATTTCGACAAATAATGTCTCTTCAGTGATGCTCAATATGTGACAACATGCACAATATAATGCTCAAAGAATGTTTGATTGTATTTGAGCGTTATCCTGTGGTCCAAAATGTATGAGGTATATTTACACAATCGATGTTATAGATTTTAGTGTAATGTCATAGACAGTAGCCCCATTTTAGATCAACCGAGTTACTGTCTGTTGTCTGGGGCCTAGACCAGAATTGTAAATTTAATGATTCTTTAAGTAGATATTTTGATCCCAGGACATGGTTTAACTTCGTATACATATATGTCATTTAAAACATATTCTTTCCTGCTATTTATGTTAAATTGAAACTCATTATAAATATTTAGAACGAGCAAGTAGTCCTTTACCAAACTTGTTATTTTCCTGATACTAGGGGTAAGAGTTTTGGGTCCACGGTCTTTATCATAGTGAGTATTGTCTTTGTCATTGACATTTGCCGATATGGTATCAAAAATAAGAACATATCTAAAAAATACAGGAGAGGATGTTCCAGAATTGGGAATTTCTAAACCTTAGGGTTTTCATTCTAGGACAGGTCCAAATTAGTCACAAACTAGCTTAAACTTCACAGAAACTCTAACAAACAAAGATACACCTAAACTCGATCAAAAAACCTTACAAACATATACATTGCTGGATGCAGTAAATGTTCTACCAAGTCCCTGTATTTGTTCCTCACGAAAATATTAGCAACCGTAAAGGAGAAACATCAAACGTACTGTGCGTCTACGTATGTCAGTAAATCAAATGTGGATTCTGAAAAATTCTAAAGAACTTTTAGTAAACTTGCAATCACAAAACATTTCTCAAATCATCAAAATTAAAACCTATGACTTTTCAACTCTTTACACGGTCATTTCTCACGATAAATCAAAGACTAGACTTTTTGACATCATAGACAGTTGTTTCTTCAACAAAAATGGAAAACTTAAATATTCCTATCTAGTGATCAGTCATCCAAACAAATTGGCATAAAAACATGCTGGAGTTCCTCATTGACGATATCTTCGTGGTTTTGGAGATCAGTCCTTCAACAGTCTGTTGGAATTCACATGGACGCGAATTGTGCTCATCCGTTAGCTGACCTGTTTTTATATTCCTATGAATCAGAATATACAAAAGCTTTTGCTGTGCTGTGGCCTTCAATTAGACATTTAGATATATTGACGATGCCTTATCTATTAACAACAATGATTTTCATTCATATGTCGATTCAATATATCCCAGTGCACTCGACAAAAACACAGCATAGTCGTCCACTTCTGCTTCATACTTAGATATTGTATCGAAAGTGAATAATGGCAATCTGACAACTCAACTTTATGACCAACGGGATGATTTCAACTTCGCCATCATCAACTTTCCATATTTATGTAGCAATAACCCATTATCACCTGCAAATGGTGTTTACATCTCTCAACTGAATCGATACGCAAGAGCTTGTTCTCCCTGTGTTCAGTTTTTAAATCGAAGCAGACTACTGAGAAACAAGTTGATTGTTCAGGAGGTCCAATAGTCTCGTTTAAAATCAACATCTCGTAAATTATACGGTCGTTATAACGATATAATTGGCCAATACAACATATCATTGGGTCATATACTGTCTGAAATTTTTCATGCCAATTGTTAGCCCATCTTGGCAAACTGATTTTGAATGCGAATAACATCGTTTACCTTATCAAAATATAGGACTGTCGGCGGGTGTGGCCTGTCGACAGGGGATGATTACTCCCCCTAGACACCTGCTTCCACCCCTGGTTTATGCAGGGGTCCGTGTTTGTTCAACGCTCTGTTCTATATTGCTTACAGTATTTATGAGATTGATCACTGTTTGTTATTTTTGCCTTTCGTTGTGTTAATGCTACTTATATTATGTAAAGCATTTCATCGGAATAGGTACTTTCGGGCACATCAAAGAGAGAAAGGGGAGGGAGTCAGTTGACTAATGGAGACCATTTTGCCCAGTCTGTTTTAAACTTCAACTTATATATATATCGATGACGTTTTGTCTATTAACAATGATAGCTTTCATTCATGCAAAGTGAAGATAACGAACAGTGATCATATGTCGATTTGATATATCCCTGTGAGCTCGAAATAAAGGACACCACAGAGTCGTCCACTTCTGCTTCATACTTAGATATTTTATTGAAAGTAGACATTAACTGCAAACTGACAACTCAACTGTATTACAAATGGAATGATTTCAGTTTCTCCATCGTCAACTTCCCATATTTGTGTAGCAATATTCCATTATCACCTGCATATGGTGTTTATCTATCTCATCTGATTCGATATACAAGAACTTGTTCTGGGTATAGTCAGTTTTTGAATCGAGGTCAGCTACTGACAAACAAGTTGATGGTACAGGGATTTCAACAGTCTCGATTGAAGTCAGCATTTTTCAAATTCTATGGTCGTTATAACGATCTAGTTCGTCAATACAACCTTGCATTGGGTCAAATGCTGTCTGACGTGTTTCATACCGATTGTTAAGCCGTTCTTGGCACACTGAGTTTGACTGCAGATGATTCCGTTTACCTGATCCGGATATAGGGCTCACGGCGGGTGTGATCGGTCAACAGGGGATGCTTTCTCCTCCTAAGCACCTGATCCCAACTCTGGTGTGCCCGGGGGTCCGTGTTTGCCCAACTATCTATTTTGTATTGCTTGTGGGAGTTATGAAATTGATCACTGTTCGTTATCTTCACCTTGCTTATAACTATCCTGATTGAGTTGATACAATTGTGTCCAATCATGTATAAGGGCTTTAACTGTTAGCTGATTTTTGGTATTTATTCCTATATATATATTTTGATTATTATAAGTAATGCATTGTATGACCTGAAATGTTTTTGTTTTGTATCAACAAATATAAAAATTTTAACACCAAATTCTATTTCAATCTCCTTTGAATTGCAATATCTGATAAATTCTGATAATAATTGTTGTACTTTTGGACAATCCCAAAGTAAATGGTAAATTGTTTCGTCTTCCCTCTCACAAAAGGTGCATAGTTTAGAATCTATTAAGAAGAGATATTGGTTTATACTGTTGCTGAATATTAGAATTTAGCTTAAATATATTTATATGCAGAACAGGATTTTTTGCTAAGATTGCACTGCCCTTGGGCTAGTGATACATTTTGCTAATCCACTCGTGCCCAGTAAGGCTGTTGATATCAAGTTTATCGAGTACTATCCTTATAGGTGGTGTCTACGGTAGAACCATGCTTTATTGTTGGACATGTGTAGGAATTACATGATACTCGGTAGATATATTGTACATAACATAACTTGAATATATAGGTAACGATTGTATCCCATTACATCACTGTGTACAACCCCATGGCCGTAATATATACTACGGTCACCAGCTTGTAGCCTTGTACACAGTGATGGAATGAGTAGCCGTGGAAATGTGTGACACTTTGTTTCCTCTTTGCTAGTTTTGATGTATTGATAATTTCAGATACTATACTATTCTGTTTGGTTTATTGCAAAATTTAAGCATTGCAATTAAATCATACCCATTTCATGATATTGCAGATACACCTAGTAATTCATAACACATAAGCAATTTAAAGTTGATTTACAATGCACATCAATAAATGTTAAAATGACGAAAATGCTACCCATTTGCATCAAACTAGGTAATGTTTTCATTAATTTTTATTATTATTTTTTTTCAATTGATTTTAGATTCGAACATGGTTGAATCCATTTTCCAATAGAAATTCTAGCAAATTATATATTTGTTATTTATAGATGTTAAAAGGTGTTACTTCATATTCAATTTCATTCAGACATTTTTGCATATCATACTTTTTAACTCTTCTTTTAATCTGGACACTACTGTTGTCGTTTTCAATGCATTGCCTGCAAATATGATGCATCATATTTCTCAGATATATTGAATTTTAATTTACAAAAATATGTCACTATTCACTATAGCAATGCACTGAGCGAGTTGATATCTTAAATTTCAAATTGCAATAAAAAAATTTACACTCATATATATATAAGTAATGAAAGGTGAATATAACGAACAGTGGTCAATCCCATAACTCCCACAAGTAATGAAATATAGATAGTAATATGAATAAGTAGTTTACTTCAATATTTGTGCGTAAACAGAAAGTTTAAAATGGCATATCAACCAAAGGGAACATGTGTTGTCAGCTCGAACCAAACGGCAGATATATCAGCTTTGGATAAATGTCACCCTTCCGACACAACTGTGTCAGATTTGTCCTGTAATGGGTGACACCATGTTGTTCCTTGTCCCAGGTATTGGCGTAGACATGCTGGTAAAGTTTGACAGTTTGATTTTAAATCCATGGCAATTAAGAATTTACAATTCTGAAATTAACACAATTTCTGATGAACATATTGAATATCCCAGACTTCCACAAAGGGAGAGGATTTTCTGATAACATTTGTCCGCCATATAAATCAAGTTTTAATTATTTGCAACTAAAACCCCTTTTGTTAGCAATACTTTACTCATAATCCTGTGTTGAAACCAGAGCGCTATTTATTTAAAGCGCTTCTTGAAGTTTTAAAACCCACTATAAACAGCATTTAATTTGGGAGATAACTTAATATTGCTACATGTAATCAAAACACTATACGACATAAATCAGGAGAGTGAACTTAAAAGTTATGTTTATTAATTCAACTATACTGTTCTCAACAATAATGCACATTTAACTTTATATGTATTTATTATATATTGAATATGACAATGGCTGACTGAAATTACCCCATTTGGGCATGGAAGTGATCACGAATGGTTTGCTAGAATAGAATCCGCCCTCGGTGTAAGTTCAGGGATACTTGTTGATTTTGCCACAAAATAAGATTTAAGTGGCAAAATACTCTTCACAAATCATACAAGATTTAAAAGTTCGTTAGCAGCTTCCATGTTAGATTTGTTTGGTTTTGCATGGTTCTATCGTAGAAAGCCTCTTCAGTAGTGCATATTTCTAGGTGCAAATTACATATGAAATCCTGATGTTATCTATCCATTGTCCGAGAACACGATTAACATGACGTGACAGTATACAGAAAATGTAACATTGGCGCTAAGTGTTATCACAAAAACTGTCTTTGTACTCGCCAGGATGCCACCATCTTGATGCATTAAAATATTTGTGGATACTGTCTTAAAGGAATTATGACGGTTTAAACTATTTCCTTACATTACGTGGTCGTCATGACGATCAAATTGGCCAATACAACCTTTCAATGGGTCAAATGCTGTCTGATATGTTTCATATCGATTGTTAAGCCGTTCTTGGCACATTGATTTTGACTATTGATGATTTCGTCGACTTGATCAAGATATGGGGTTTACGGTGGGTGTTGCTTTTCTTAGGGACCTAATCAAACATCTGGTATATCAGTCCGTGTTTGCCCAACTATCTATTCTGTACTGCTTATATTATCTATGAGATTGATCTTCAACTTTCACTACAGCATATTTTTACCTTTCTACCTTTAAATTTATTCAAATACCACAATCCCCATCGACACTAGCATACCCTCAGCGAAAGTTTAACTAGCATTTTTAAAAATAATAAAATCATTTTCTCCAAGGTAGATCTGTCTATAGTTTGATCTTTTTACAAGGTTAACTGTTTTGATTTTGATTAGATTATCAAACAAACGACGCAAAAAATAGTAATAAAACATTTTATGGTCAGATCCGCTTTATGGTTTGTGACAAGACACTACTAGGTCAGTTGGTGTTCGACAAAGCATACTTGGTCATTTAGGAATCCCTTCTTAGAACACCGGTATCGTCTGTTGTTTTTTCTAATGTATTTCAACACGTGATAATGTCTGCACGGGGGAGAGTCGTGTCTCCTCTGAAAACACATATAATATGAATGAGGATCTATATTATATTTTTATTTCAACCTCGGAGAACGTGTGCATGGAATCGGAGTAGTGTTTAACAAAGTCATTTTGGATGATTGATAACCAGATAAGAATATTTCCCTTTTTCCCATTTCTGATGAAGAGGCAACAGTTTATGGTGTTATAAACTCTAGTCTTTAATACATCGTGATAAATGGTCGTGTAAAAGGTTAAATTGTTATACGTTTTGATATTGTTGGTTTTAGAGAAGTTTTGAGAATTCAAATTTACTGAAAATTCTTCAGAAATTTTCAGAATCTACACTGGATTTACCATGTCTAGCATATGTTGTGATAGAGAATGTATTAGATCGAGCAATGTATCTTTGTAGGGAGTTTTGTGTAGTTTAGGAATCCAGTATATGTACAGTAACTAATGTTTACCCCTTTCATTGACTGGGATATTAAATGTGTCTAAAACTGAAGCATGATTTATAAGAATTGCATCTTTTGAAAGGGCAGTTGGAGTATAATTATGATTACCAAATACGGAATAATGCCAAGTTCGTTTCAGATACAGCTGTGATAATGAACCTTACAAATGAAGACAATGTCGTTACAAGTTTTGTCAGCTGGAACCAAAACATATTCATGTAACCTATACAATTTTTGATCGCTTATGTTTTATTAAACACAAAGGGGTATATGGTACGTACTTTCGCTTTGATGTGCTTAAAACACGGTTTTAATATT
Source organism: Ostrea edulis (assembly GCF_947568905.1). Taxonomy (NCBI): domain Eukaryota; kingdom Metazoa; phylum Mollusca; class Bivalvia; order Ostreida; family Ostreidae; genus Ostrea; species Ostrea edulis. The sequence continues at coordinate 8,801,523 of NC_079166.1, forward strand.
CTTTATACTTTTAATCTATTGCAACAAGGTTTCAATGTAGATATTTGAATTGAGTGCCCAAATGAAGTTTTTTTGCATGTTCATTTGTTAGTAAATGTAAGATCTACTGTATGGGATATTAAGTTGTAACAATGCATCGAATCGGGTACACAAAGGCTGTAATAAAGAAGCTATATCTTCGAAAGAGTTTATGATAATACATTTTTTTCTCAGATAATATTGATTCTAAATTGATGAAGTGTGTACGTCTGTATATTCCGCTTAGCTTGATATTTGATGAATATTTTCTCAATGTTTAGAGATATACACCGAGTTACGTACGTATATCGCTGTTTAATTGCATGCGTAACTGCTGTGCATCTTACTATTTTTACAAACAAAGCATATCTGATGAAAAGTTTCTGTGATAAAACTCCGATATTTTCATTTTACTTTTTTTCGGAACTACATCTGTTTTTTCGGCAGTGTTACTACTGAAAACGAGATCACAATATACGTTATTTTATTTTTGTATAGGCAGATACTGTTGGTGAATGCAAATGCATCATTGCAAAGGATCTAAAAATAGAGGCAGTGGATATCGACATTGTGGATATGAACTACTATTTCGTTTATTCAGATGAATTCCCAACATTTATGTTGCCATTTCCCATCCCAATGCTCCTGTGTAGCAAACAACGTAGTGTGGAAAATTTCCCTCCAAAGTTGAAACGTTATATATCAGCTAAGGAAGACATAGTATTTCCAGAGGGAGGTGAAAAAACCGTTTTAATGTCCTGTGGGCATGCTATAAGTAAGTCGCTGTCTTAAATTTCATTGACGTTAAGAAGGTTTTAGAATATATTACAGTAAAAAGTGTGTATGTTCCATAATTGATTGAAGTCTATATAATTATGAAATGAACAACACTGTTGACCTGTCCATAGTCAATATGAACAGATTTGGATACGAGGTCTCAAATCCAAATGCGTTCATATTGACCATGAAGAACTCAAAAGTGCTGTTCATTTCTTATAGTTATATTCATTTACTAAATCACCATTTGTTTACATTGTTTGCATATATAAGTCAGGATAATATCTTCTTGCATAAAACAAACTCCTAGGATCCACCTATGTCACAGTCATATTATGAAGAACGTCAAAACATGGACATGTTTCTCGTTGTCCAGCTAAAAGACGGCAACATTATGTTAAAAACGCCGTATTATAATTCTTTTCTGTCCATATTAAAATATAAGAGATATTGGTCCTCCATAAAACAAAACAATTATCAAAGTACATGAAAGATGGTATAAACGTTAGAAAATACTTTTTGATTGTGATTCTTATTAACTTGTTGACTGATGTTTTCCGCCTCACTCAACAAGTTTTTATTTATCTGGTGGTGCCCAGTTTTTATTGGTGGAAGAGAGAACCCAAATACAGTATACATGAGAAGAGACCACCGACCTTCTGAAAGTAAACTGGGAAACTTTCTCACTTACCGGCGCGAGTGGGATTCGAACCGGCGCTGACAGGGGTGAGAGGCCATATTTTTGTGAGTACTATGCTCTAAAAACTCGGGCACGGAGGCCCTTCTTATTAACATGAAATATTGAATGACTGTATGTTGTTTAATGCCACACTCAAGAAGATTCCACTCATACAGAGATGTTATCATTGCCGATGAAGGGTGGCATATTTTAGGCCTATGCTCGGCGCTTACAGCCTAGTGACAGGGATGGGTCTTTACAGTGCCACACTTGCTGTGACACGGGGCCTCGCTCTTTGCGATATCATCCGAAGAATCATCTCATTTAATTGTCAATTATGACTAGTAAGGGTACTGAGGACCTATCTAGCCCGGATCCCCACGGTACTACACATAATAAATAGTTGTCCTCTGCAAAGGACATCACTCATTACAGTACCCGCAACATCATTCTTGACATGAAAAACGATACAAAATGATAAATGTGATGAACGCAAAATACAATAAACTATCTTCACGATAAACGTAAGACCTGATAAATGATCTTCACGATAGACCTGGTCAACACAAAACACGATAATAAATATTCACACAAAAAAAGGAAGACCCGATAGAAATGTTGTAAATTTGGACACAATGGAGACAGAACTAATTCCTCATGTCTGCAAATTGATTTGCCGATTACATAATGTTGATGATAATAGTAAAGGATTTCAAAATTCATAGGCGAGAAGTAGTGTAAATTAAATGTGGATTGTAAAAAAATGAAATTGCATGTGTTCTCAAATTAACAATGTTAAAACGTATCACTTTTCAACACTTTATACATTAAAGGTGAAGATAAAGAACAGTGATTAATCTCACATCTCCTACAAGTAATACAAAATAGATAGTTGGGCAAGCATGGACCCCTGGACACATCAGAGGTGGGATGAGGTGCCTAGGAGGAGTAAGCATCTTATCGATAAATTAAAGACTGGGCTTTTTGACATCATATATAGTTGCTTCACCAACAAAAATTGAAAAAGGAATATCGATTAAAAGATGTCTTTGTTACACAAATCTCTGATCTTGCGCACAAATATCCTAAAATTGAAATAAAAAATGCTGGACCTCCTCACTGATAATATTTCCCTAGTGTTTAGTGATACTTAGATATATTTTGAAAATGAATATCAAGGGCAAAAAATCTTACTACAAAGACCATGTAAAGGATTCGGTGGTGTATTTTAGTTCGATTTCACATCGATATATCTAATCAACATATCAATTAAATTGGTTATTGTTCATAGATAAAACGTCATCGATAAATCTAAATGTCGAAATGAAGGCCATGACAAGCTATTTTTCTTCTTATGTAGAAGCTTTTAAATCAAATCTACTTCATAAGAATGAAAACAGGTCAGCTAACAAAGAGGCTCAATTAGAGTCCATGGGTATTTCAACAGACTGTTTTAAGACTTAATCACCAAAGACTACGAAATTATTGTAAATGAGGAACTCCATTTTGGATGACTGATCACTAGATATTGTACTTCGTTTTTCCATTTTTGTTGACGAAGAGACCGTCTATGATATGAAAAGGTCTAGTTTTATAATTCATCGTGATGAATTGTCATGGAGAGTGTTGAAAAGTTATATGTTCTGATTTTCTTGACCTACAAAATGTTTTGCTTCTTTGTAATCTTTTAAAAACCACATCTGACTTATTTTGTGTACAGTACATGTACTTTTGCGGTTTCTCCTTCTGAGATGTTCATATTTTCGAGAGAAACAAACCTAAGGACTTGGTAGATAATTGACTCGGATCCAACAATGCTCCTTTCTTAGTAAAGGTTTATGTAGAGTTTAGGAATCCAGTATAGGTTCGGAACTTATATTCATCTATCCCATTGACAGGGATATTAAATGTATCTAAAACAGAAGTATGGTGTAAAACTTATACGGTACCAATTTTGATGCACCAGTGTCCTTATTCACAAAGTATCCTATGTCTAAGGTGAAAACAACAAATCTGTCTGATATTCAAATACCGACTTCAGGTATTACTTAACAAAATCTACAAGAAATGAAAAAGAAGAAAATTACATTGATATTCGTAAATTTTGATCTTAGTCATAATATATTTTGTGAATTAGAGCCCAGGTGCGCATTTCGACAAACAATGTCTCTTCAATGAGGCTCAAGCGGAACTTTGGAAATTTGGAATAACAATAAACTTGTAAGAGCTAATAGGAAAAGTAGAGCGCCAAAAAACTGGAGCCAAATTTGTTCAAGGATCAAGCTATTCATGAGAGAGATAAATGCCGTCTGACGTGTTCCATACCGATTGTTAGACCGTTCATGGCACACTGATTTTAACTACGGATGACTCCGATTACTTGATCAAGATATAGGGCTCATGGTGGGTGTGACCGGTTGAGAGTGGATGTTTACTCCTGTTATATCACCTCTGATGTGTCCAGTAGTCTCTGCTTGCCCAACTATCTATTTTTGTATTGCTTATGAAATTTATGAGATTGATCACTCTTTGTCATCTTTATCTTTCAAGCATTTGTTTTTCTTGATTTTTACAAATTCTCTCCTTAGACAAAGCTAAAAATAAAATTCAGAAAATATACTTTTTTCATTAAATTTGAATTACATGTATGATCCCGATATTTTCGGAAGTTGCATGATAAACGATTTTCACGATAAACTAAATATCCGATAAACGCAAAACACGATAAAAATTGAATACCTAAACTCAGAACATAATACGATAGGATGCACGTATATTATGATAGGATTCATGCACGACAGAACATGGTAGAAATGTTAAGAATAACGTTTGTTAGTTTGTACGGACTATCCACAGTTTGTTGGTTTGTTAAAGACCATATATGTAGTAGAGTCGGCTTCGCCAAGTCTTCTATGAATTTGACAATCCCACGAAGTTTTGTAGAGGGTTAATCATCGAACTGATAAGGGATATCATTAAGTTGTTTAAATCCATAGAACGCGAGGCAAAGTTTTGTTGACAACCAATGACAAATCTAATAAAATTTGATTTCTGGAGTATCAATACAGTACCCGCAACGTTATTCTTGACATGATAAATGATGCAACACGATACACGCACGATAGGATAGGATGCACGCACGATACGATAGGATACACGATAAACCTGATAAACGATCTTCACGATAGACCTGATAAGCGCAAAACACGATAAAGTAATTTAGACAGAACGAAATTTTGATACCTACAACATAATTACAATGTACATTATGTTGATAATAATACTGAAGGATTTCAGTATTCATCATACGCCTAAAACGTATAATTTCTTTAATCCACGGTCGTAATTTTTAAAACAAAATATTTTTAATTCAATTCGTTTACACCATCACAGCTAAAATCGGGAAACTAAACTATATATGGTTTTTAATTCATTATTTGATATCTATATGAATTGTCCCAGCCAATAATTATAAAATTATAGTTTCACTTAATGTTTAATATATACATTACACAGTGAATTAACTAAATGCAATAAAATGTAGTGATATCATGCCTCAGTAGCTGTCCTATTCTAATGTCTATTATCTTGAATGTGAAATAAAACCAAGTAATAGTTTTTGTGTAGCGAGGAGGGGGTTCTTTTGGATCAAGCTCTAAGTTTACCGGCCATTCAACAATTACAATTATTTTCACCATGACCGCTTTGAAAACATCCACTGCACTACACCAAACCTTCATACGTTAGATATTTCTACACTATGAGTGATAATTGATAGTCATAAGTAATTGGAACATTTGTATTTGAATTGATGTCTTAATAATAAAACATAAATAAACTATGAAAAAATAAACAAAACCCGGCCTTTTTAAATTCACAATTTTGAAATGCTTAAAGATTTTTGTGTTTAGTACGTAAAACAATTCAAATAATCATCAAAACCGGCATCAATTAACAGTATCTACCCGTACGACTATTGGTATATGTACACGTGTACTCACACATGTGTCAGTAAAAAAAAAACAACCAACGATGACTGCCGATCCGTGCCCAGTTGAGCAGATTCATAGGGGATGCAACACCATTGCACCCTTTAAAAACTTAATCTTCTAAATGTGTGAAATACAATGTCCCCGAGAATGTTTGCAGTTAAAACACGGGTGATGTACGGACGAGCACGAGTTCAGTAGTTGGTACATGTATATAGATAGAATACAGGTGGGAAAATCGGAAGAAAAAGAGCCTTTATTAAAATATACGTAATAAACAATGTAATTTACTGAATTTTCCTTTCAAATCGGAACTGTTAGTGTTAATCAAAAATAATTGTTTCTAGACAAACAAACGTTTATGAACTTCAGATGAAGGAGCTTTCAGATTTACTGTCCCCGGTTTGCTCAGCAAACCACTGCCTACTTTTCATACTACTTAGAAAGAAATTGTGATAAATTTTCACCATCTCTGGACAGATATATAGCTTTTCTTCTCCCTTAAAATCGACAGCTTTATGTTCTCCTTCAATTATACTGTCTTTTCTCGATTCCTAAAAATAGCTTCTTTAACAAAACAAACAAAGCTTTCGAAAAGTATCGTACATTTTCATTTTATTTGATATACAATCCCGATAGCTTCCAAAGCTACACGATAAACGGAAAACCTGATACACGCAAAACACGATACACGATAGACCTGAAAAACGCAAAACACGATAGAAAACGGAAAACCTGATAAACGCAAAACACGATAGGATAGGATATACGCACGATACGATATGATACACGCACGATACGATAGGATGCACGCACGATAGAACACGATAGGAATTCCAAGAATATATGAAAGTAAGCATTATCAGATAAATGTTGTGGACGAAACATTGAAATTCAGTATGTTCTTGCAGCATTCAGGTGACACGTTTTATTTTAAAAATATGTATAGTTTTTCTAGTTGGATGCAAATTAGTTCAACTAGAACATTTTCAGATATCATTTCAATTTAACTGCACGGTGTCCGTGACGTACATGTATTTTGATTTTGGTACAAAACGTTCTTCTCAATGCACATAATTCAGTCTTTTATAACATCAACCATCAGCATGTATTATGCTTGTTACTAGGACCCTACGATAAATGTCGGATGTTAAATTACATAGAATTCAAAGTTTTGCCCAGCCTTTTACCCACTTAAGAACAAAATATATTTTTTATTGCCAGAGTGTCACGCACTTAATGAGTAATAATGATTTCAATAACCAATTGCAATCCTTTCTCGTCCACTAACAGGATAATTTAACACCCGACAAAGATTTAAATTTTCGAGTCACACCTTTCCCGATTATATAAACGTTTCTGCATATGGATAATTTCCGTGATTTACACATTATTCTTACCATAATTTTGTCTACATTACCCCTTAAATTGCAGGATACCTAAACTGAAATCCTGTGTTCAATCTGAATATGCATTATATTAACAATTACATTAGACATTTCTACAACAGCTGACTTTTATTGATGTTATATTAAGTCAACTGGTAATAGCTAGGCGGCACATCTCGACATTTCATGCGTTCATTTATGAATGATCTTTGTTATAGATGCTAAACAACTTCCTCAATTATTCATTAAGTATATTTCTTATCAATGACTGCTGTTTGGTTTATCGTATTGTAACTATTTTGAATTCACAGAAATATATCTCCGTTTACCTGATCGGGATATAGGGCTCACGGCGGGTGCGACCGGTCAATAGGGGATGCTTACTCCTCCTAGGCACCTGGTCCCACCTCTGGTGTGTCCAGGGGTCCGTGTTTGCCCAACTATCTATTTTGTATTGCTTATAGGATTTATGAGATTGATCACTGTTCGTTATCTTCACCTTCCATATGATACCTGAAATTATCTTTCATTTTACAGCACCAGACAATCTTTTCCAGTACATGAAAGTTGAAATTATGAGCGCAAAACACGAAATTTACTGCTACGGCAATACAAAAAAGATTTGTAATGCAAAATGGGAATTTTCCGAGATAGCAGAAAAATGCCTATTGAACGAAGAGGAGTTGAAGTTTTACCAAGAAAGGAAAACTCTGAACTACATTAACGATACAGAGGTATCACGTATGAAGAAATGTCCGAGGTGCAGATGCTACTGCACAAAACAGAATGATTCTACTCCAATTATGCGTTGTCAATTATGTGCTGAAAATGGAATGGACGCTATTTTCTGCTGGATTTGTTTGGACGAGTGGCGACATGATCACGCATGCTGTTTTGAACAGCAGAATGCTTTTTCCTTTTGTGAAATTCAAAATATTTTAAATGGCTGTTCTAAAATAACTTCTGGATATTCTAGCGTTCAAAACGTTCCATCAAGACGCCTGTGTCCGAACTGCTTTACGCTAATTGAAATAAATGATGCATGTAAACAGATGTGTTGTTACTCCTGCAAAGTTGAATTTTGTTTTATATGTTTAAAATTAAAACCAGAGAAAGGAGATTTTCTTTGCGGTAAATTTAATGAACCTTGTATGGTGGCACCTGTCCAAAAGGTGAAAACATTGCTTGAAAATGAACATAAATGAGGAAATATTATTTTTAATATGTTGTTGGTGTTGTTTTTTATGCAATAAGAACAAGTGTATGTAAATGTAGTATGTACACGTCTACAGGAAGTACAACATATACAATCATAACGATGTGACTGTTTGACGGAGCGAAGCAAAAAATGCTCATTGGCGTGTCCAAAGAAATAACCGCATTCAGTATTGTACATTAGAAAAAGAAATATGGTGTCAATTTCTCTTTAGTGTGTGTTTGGTTTCAAGGCTCTACTGAGGCTCATGGAAATTCTAGAACACGACAGGTGAAGATAACAAGAGGCCCATGGGCCATATCGCTCACCTGAGTCACCTTGGCCCATTTTTGAAGACTTTCCATACATATTTGCATGCAAAACCTTAGTCCCTATTATGGCCCAAACTACCCTTGGAGGCCACGATTTTTGCAAACTTGAATCTACACTACATCAAAAAACTTTCATGTAAATGTTAACTTCTTTAGCCCAATGGTTCTTGAGAAGAAGATTTTTAAAGATTTTCTCTATATTTGTATGTAAAACTTGGACCCCCCCCCCCCACTTGTGGCCCCATCCTACCCCCGAGGGTCACAATGTGAACAAACTTGAATCTGCACTATGTGAGAAAGTTTTCTTGCAAATATCAGCTTTTCTGACTTAATGGTTGTTGAGAAGAAGATTTTAACTATATATTTGTATGTAAAATTTTGATCCCCCTTGTGGCCCCATCCTACCCCCGGGGGCCATAATTTGAACAAACTTGACTCTGTACTATGTCAGAAAGTTTTCATGTAAAAATCAGCTTTTCTGGCTCAGTAGTTCTTGAGAAGATTTTTAAATATTTTTTCTATATAATTGTATGTAAAATTTTAATCCCCTATTGTGGCCCCATCCAACCCCCGGGCCCATGATTTGAACAAAGTTGAATCTGCATTATGTCAGGAAGCTGTCTTGTAAATCTCAGCTTCTCTGGCTTAGTGGTTCTTGAGGAGAAGATTTTTAAAGTTTTTTCCCTATATAATTGTATGTAAAACTTTGATCACCTTTGTGGCCTCATCCTACCCCCCATGATTTGAACAAACTTGAATCTACAATATGTCAGGAAGCTTTCAGGTAAATTTCAGGTCTTCTGACCCAGTGGTTCTTAAGAAGAAGATTTTTAAATGACCCCACCCTGTTTTTGCATTTTTGTAATTATCTCCCATTTGAAAGGAACATGGTCCTTTATTTGAAGTCCTTCACCCAAGGATGCTTTTGGCCAAGTTTGGTTGAAATTGGCCCAGTAGTTCTGGCGGCCGTTTCACTAACCAATCGTAGATCGTAAACGTACGATTACGTTTAAGATCATTTGACTCGCACGTATACGAGCGTTTCACGAAACTTATCGTAGTCGTAACAATTACGATTGCGATTTACGTCTGACTTTTTAGAACTCTTTTCTCTATGGAGGTAGATTTAAAATTAATCCTACCATGGAAAGAAATATCCATTCATTATTTCCTCATGGTTCTAAACATATCCTTATCGTCTGCAGTAGCCCATGCAAGTTGTCAACAAAAATAATGGAAATTTTGAGCCCGATCTCTAGTGTAACGTAGAGAAAATTCCTAGAATGTTTAAACAATTGATAGAATAATTTTTATTGACTTTCATGTAGCTAAAATTGGGGGGGGGGGGATGATATAAGAAATAACATAAAAGATTTACGTTTTAGAATTTTAAATGTCATGTATCGATCTGCTCATGTGAGTCAAGTTTCCATCAGTAAACTATGTTCAACGGATTAAAAAAAATTATTAAGAAATTGAAATGATATTGATAAAAGAAGATAAATAAATGAAAATAAAATTGCACACAAGTATAGGAAATTTTATCCTGTATCAAACCATGGATATATACATGTACTCCGGCGTTTAATCATTGTTGTAAAATACGCTGTAACACTAATGAAATATCTATTAACTTATTTGTATAAATTTCAAACAAATCATGGGCTCAATTTGTCCCTTAAATGACTTGAAATTTATTTTCCCCATGCGTTTGTCTTTTATATTTTTTCCCCGTTTAGTCATGTAAGCATATGCTAACTTCCATCTTTACGTGATGTATAATCCGGATCATTTATTAAAAATTATTATTGATAATTGCATTTTATGATGATTGATTTTATATTCTCGTGAATTTTCACTCATACAGAGACGTCACCATTGCCGGTGAAGGGCTGCAAAATTTAGGCCTATACTCGGCGCTTTATGGCCATTGAGCAGGGAGGGATCTTTATCGTGCCACACCTGCTGTGACACAGGACCTCAGTGTTTGCAGTCTCATCCGAAGGACAGCCCCATTTAGTCGCCTCTTACGACAAACAAGAGGCACTGAGGACCTATTCTAACCCGAATCCCCACGGAGTTGCACTTTTTAACAAGGGGTTGGAACCCCAAGGGTCCGATAATGACCCATCCCTTTTCTGTGTATACATATAGGTCTAGTTTGTATGTTTAATTTCTAACGACCTTCATAAAACTACAGAAATATTCCTCTTGCAAATTAGGATTTTAACCTCTCTCCCATTACCAAATCATGTTATCATATTTTCCTTAAAATTTGTAATGTTTATCATTCGAATGTGCATGTATTATGCAGTTAGTCAATTGCATCAAAGGTATTGATCTAACAGGGAAACAAATAGCTGATTCCGTCGAATCGCAACCTCTCGGATTTTTAAAATCAACTGTTACTAAAGACACTTAATTTCTGAACATGTCTATATAAGAATTTTAATGTCTTGAATTCTGCCTAATGTTAAATATACATGTAATCTAACGGTTATGCAGGCACATGTAGCGATACCCACCCCCTCCCCATATTACTTTTCTAACAACTGTTCTCGTTATTCTTACATGGAAAGTTTGATATATTGACTACCCCCCCCCCCCCCCTCCTCACTTTTTAAAATATGAATTCATTGCCTTTACATTTATTTCAGCAGACTGGTCACAGGGACTAGACCCGTTTTGGACCCGAACTCTGTGATACTATGAATTTACTATATTTGTGGTATCACAGAGGCCGGACCCAAAACGGGCTTGACCCCTGTGAGACTGACATTTCTGTGGTTGTGCGTAACAAAGAAGGACAACTCTAATTGATTTAAGATTCGGGCTCGGACTGTACAATATTTTTGTGCAAAAGCAGACTGCAAGTCATTGTGATTGTTTTCTTCCTACAAAGTATAAACAAACTCAGTCAGATAACTACTACCACAAAATGATCTTAGGTGGGGCCAGCATGGCGGCCATATTGCTCATTTACGTGCATGTAGGAGTACGTACGATAACCCTAGACCACTCGTAGGGTTACGATTAATACTGATCGTAAATCGCAAATCGTAACTTTTAGTGAAACGGTCTTACGTGCTACGTTCATATTTAAGTCTATGTTTACGATCTTCGACCGTTTAGTGAAACGGCCGCCTGGAGAAGAAGTCGAAAATGTAAAAAGTTTACAGACGGACGATGGAGAAAATGTGATCAGAAAAGCGCACTTGAACCTTTGGTTCAGGTGAGCTAAAAAGCAGTTATCAACCCCATAACTCCTATAAGGAATACGAAATAGAGGTGGGCAAACATAAAACCCTTGACTGACCAAAGGTGGGATCAGGAACCTACGAGGAGTAAGCATCCCCTGTCGACAGTTACACCTTCTGTGAGCCCTATGTCTTCATCAAGTCAATGGAATAACCTGTTGTCAAAATCAGAGTGACGAGAACGGCCTAACAATCACACCAGACAGCATTTGGATTTCATGAAAATCGGTCAACAAAAAATCGAGAGCACAAAATTTGCAAGAAACAAAATATAAATGATGATAATGATACTAATGATAATAATAAAGAACACAAAAAACCTTACAACATAATGACAATAACTGGTCGCGGTGGGTCAGTGGAAGAGCGTTTTCGTCATTACCGGGATGTTTTGAGTTCGAATCCGTTCGTGCAAGGACCGTGTCAAACCTAAGACGTTAGCATAGGTAGTGATTGCTCAGTTTCGCCAAATGTTTGGCATTCAGAAGTGAGAATCACGGGTCTTTTGGGTATGACCTCAAAAGCGGAGGTCCTGTGTCGCGGAAGGCGTTGGCACAATAAAGAACTCACACTGATACGGCCCTGAGCGCTAAGCATAATTTTGAATTTGAGATACTTCACCTACGGCTGGTGACGTTTCAATATGAGTGAAAAATTATCGACAGGACGTAAAACAAACAAACTATCAATCCTAGAATTACAATAAGGTAATATCTTGGAAACGGAAGACCTTAAGAAAAAAAAACAAGGTCTTCTGTCAGAAACGGAAGAATTTGATACTGATAACAAACAGAGAAACAGGGGTCATATTCACGGCAAAACTCCAGTAATATTGAGCATTTATGAATAAATACAATTCATGTTTGCCCCGCCCATTCTATTTCGGTCACATTGTCACTGCCAACGGGGAGTTTAGGAGTGCCTACCCGACTCATACTCCACATTTTATACATTATTTGGCTTTTATTGATACTCTCTTTAATTTTTTTAATTTTAAGTTTTTGGGGATGCGAGCACAACCCCTGCGAACACAACCCCTGCGAACACAACCCCTGTTAAGCCTCTGTTTTATAAGTTGACCTGCATGTATCTCTAAGTGAATTGGAGATACTTGGAGATAAATAAAAGATGGTCTTTTAGACTTTGTAACATATCGACAGATCAATTGAAAGGGTTTTTTTTTCTTTTTTAATTTCAGTTACATCTACTTACAGACTACATAAACGCACGTTTATGAACTAATTGAATTTACAATGCATCTGTTATATTGAATTGAACACATTTACATGTATCATTTACTTAAGATTGGTAATATCAAAATGAAAAACATAATTGAGGCTATCTTTTATTGAACAAAATTCATCTTTTAAAATTACTTATACGTACATGTATGTTCAATTGTTTGAAGATGATCACTATATGGTGTATGTCCATCTGTGCCTGCATGGGTGAATGTCCAATAGTTTAATGAATAATGAAGGCATATATCAGAAGCGATGTTACTGAATTCATTTAGTGTTTTTCGATTATTTGAATGAAAATGTCTTTTAATGAACTCTTTTCAATGGCTATTTTGAATGAGTAAAGTTAAAGATTTAGAGAATAAGTATTTTGGAATCGGCAATGAATATTGTATACTAGTTGAAGATATTGGCTTCAATGACAGTTTGAGTAGATCTTAACTGAACACTTTATTACTTCTTTATCAACATGAACCTTTTTAAAAGTAATTAAAACTTGAAATATTGACATTATCAATGCTGATTTCTGGTGCAATTTGAATAAATGAAATGTTGATGAATATGTCCTCATTTCTGTATTCCCTTACTGCCCCTTAACTGGTCTACGATTAATTACCGTGTACCTGTTCCTTGCAGTTATGATTGCTTGTCGTACCGGGAGACTAGTCCGGGAGGTTTGGTTCCTCGGGTCCCGAGTTCAATCCTATATGTAGGGGGGTAGACATGAGTATTCTTATGGTGTGTATTTCTGATTCTGATTCTGTATACGTATACAACTAATTTCCTTAATACAAGCTTGTACGTCAAGGCATAATTTGTTTATTTTCACATCACTTTTCTCATACGGAAAAATATTATAATTATGATATATTTAAACAACAAAGACGTATTACATTTGCTAACAAAACATCGGTAAATGTAAATATTGTGGATATGCATTGTTCATAAAGTTTAACGGTAAAATACAACACGGACTATGGAAATTTTCCGATATTTGTTTATTTTCGTACTATTTTAATTGATATTCGATTCATTTCTTGAAACAAGGTAAAAATCAACGCATGGATTTTCACAAAGAAGTTTTAATTTGCTGCAGATGAAATTGTTTTTTATCTCACACAGGGAATTGACACAATTTCAAGATCCACGAACGTGCTAGGTAAAACATGGATTAAAGAACTAAGCCTGTCCATATATAAGGTTTTATTTGTTGACAGAGTTGGTTCTTTTATCGGGATACAACCCCATGAGAAAATTGATTCCATAGCGGGAGGGATTTTTTTACAGATATATTTTGTGCAAACGTTCTATATACATGTATCTATAGCAAGAATGAAATGTTCAGTCATACCGAAAGGAAACTCAATACCTGATAACCTAATATTTCAAGGTAAAAGATTATCAGCTGTTGAACAATCAAACATTGGGGAGGTCTGGTCGACTTGAAGGGGTCTTGTCTACTTTATTCACGCGATTAAGATATCAAGAGTCCCGTGGTATGAAAATAACTGTGAATTAGAGCTTAAATGGTTTCGGTTTCGTAGTAACAGAATGTGCCAGCTCTCCTGCGTTGAACTTTTATTACATATTCGATTATTTTTGGGAAACAATTATTAAGTTCGTTTTGAATGTTCGTAATGTAAAACACAATGAGACAAAAAAGACCAAAGTGCTGGGCCGTGCAGGTTCAGCAGATGATAAAACATGTTGGTATATTGCGGTGACATAAGGCTACTAAATCAATGACATATTGTACTTCTGAGCCTACATTGACCTTTCTTGATATTCACATTTTAATGAAGAAAAATCAAGGTTTCGTGGGGAAAAAACCTCAAATTCCTTTCATTCTGTATTCATTGTCATTACTATGTAAGTTTGTTGTTGTGCGTGTTTCTATTAAGCTACAAGTTACATGTACATATTATTAAAAGATGCAAGTAAATCATTCTTTCCTTGTAGAAATAAAATTTAGCACTCTTGAAAACTCGTAGAATATCATCTTAGCGTCCTTCCCAGAGTTTAGAGAGAAGACATCAGAATGCGACAGACCAATCTGATTTATCTTAATTAGCGAATATTAATTATGGTCTGAAATATGTACTATACCAGATCTAACAGTAGGGAGGTTATAATGCGAGGGTTGTCCCAAAATTTCGTAGACAAGCGACATTTCTCATTTTTCTAACGTCACTGAAGAATGAAGTTTTTACAACATGAAGAACAAACATTTTTTAGAAAACGAAGTGTAAACAGTATAAATATCTATCGGTAATTAAATAGGGAAACTCGGGTATTTCAGTATAGAAAAGCATGCAGTTGTGCAATAAAAAAAATAATAATAGCGAATTGAAATAATTCAAATCGAATTGCAATCGCAAAAAACATGTTTCGTAAAATATACAAATTCTTCATACATCGGAATTTTGTTTAGATAGTCACTTACATATACATCCGATTTTTGTTTTAATTATAACGTAATATTTACATGAATTATAACGTATTGTGCGACAGTCCAGCGAAATGGTGACGTCGGTGTCAAAGGCGGCACACCGGGGGTGATAGATTTATGTACGGAAGTCGGATTGGCCCCAGCAGATTATCTTACCGTAATGTTAAGTTATGCGGAGCAAGTTTCAACTTCAAAATATACCGCTGGATGATGGCATATTCATATTCAAGAAATAACATACAAAAACGCATATGATTGTTTTTACATAATTATATGTCGTTGACAGCGTTGTCCCTCAAGCAAGTATATGTACAATATTTATTTTATTTACAAATCCAAATATTGGCCTTGTCGGACATACAAGCTCAAGAACAGAAGGGAAAAAGTGACAATCGAAAGACCAAATACAGAAAAAAAGTGTGCAGGAAATTAAAACTGTCTAGAAACACAGTATATGTATAACAAGTATGTATGTACAAAATGTATGTACATTTACCAACATGTCATTCCTATTCAAAACACTTGCCATCATGTTCAATACATTTCTTATGTCGATCAATCCACTTTTGAAATCCTTTATTGAAACGTTTTATCTAAACGAGCGATGATCTGCAATGCCTTGCGTTTCATCTGATCTAAATTCAGGGATTGTTGGCCTTCGGTTCCGTTTTCAAGTAACGGATGAGGGCGGAATCCGTCGGGCGTAGGTCCGGGCTGTACGACTGTTGATTGATCCTGTCAAATCTAAGCAAGTCTTGTTACCCCCCCCCCCCCTCTCTCTCTCTCTCACTGTGTGCGTATGTGCTGCATTTTAAAACAAAATACATGTACAAAGCGGGGTAACTCTACAATGTACTTTCGCCACCACAATGATAGAAAGACCAAGCTCTGCATAATACAATTCCACAAGGTTTTTTTTTTTTAATAAATCATTTTACTGTATTATTAATGTGTCTATCATCACGCAATGAATCAGAACCTTTATAGATAAAACATAAAATGTTACAGGTATAACGTGTTGGAGTTTTGTATATATAACTACATTAACTGTACTATGTTTTAAAATCTAAAAAGTGCCAAAAAAAATAAAAAATAATAATCATTCAATTGCGTGGGATGCTTAAATTGTATTGCCCCTTTCCCCTCTGCGTTGAGGCTTTCACAAAACAAAAAATCATATCAATATGCGGTCTACAGCAAATCTTTTTGGGCAGAGCAGGTACCATCTTTGGTTCACCTTTTCGGGGTTATCCCCTCATCTTTAAGGTGTGTCAGAAGGAATGGGCTCCGTGAGTATTGCACATTTCAGGTGGCTAAAGTATCGTATTAACCTTAAGAAAAATGTCAGTAATTGTTTAATTTTTACCTCTATCCATAGATCACTGAATGAATGAGGAAATTCATAGAAAATGTCAAAACTAGAAGTAAATTTCACAAACCCATCTATTTCACGCAATTGACAATGATGTGTTTTGCAATTTCAATTAGACAATAAAATGCTTTCTTTGTTGTTTCATCGGGTGATAAAGGTAGCTGTAGCATTGCAGAAAAAAGTAATAACCCGTGTAAGCAGGTACGTTATGAAGATAGCAATGATTATCATTGCAGAAAAAAAGTCACAACCGTGTAAGCAGGTACGTTGTGGAGGTAGCATTCATTGCAGAAAAAATCTACATAACGTACCCGCTTATGATTTTTTTTTATTCTGTAATGCTAGAGCTACCTTTATATATTTTTGTTTATATTTATATCTTTATGTATTTAAAAAAAAAAAAAAAGATAAACTAGATTTAAGTACTAACATATCATATGGTTGACCTATTCGTTACGTTAAACAGAACAGCCAATGCACCCTTTGACCTTGATGACGTTCCATATTTGGTAATGATTACACAGATAGGTGGTACTAAAAACCTGTAAATATAGGCATATAAAGGTACAAGTATGGATCGATTGTGCAGAATGTTTACTCACGTAATGTCGAAATTGGATCTGTGAATTGTAACTTGTATGAACAACAAACCAAAAATGAACCCCGTCAAAGCAAAACATAGTAATTATAATATACATACAGGGATATCTTCACAATGGATTGAAATTACTTCCATATTTTCAGTTTAAAACATTCAGTGAATCAGACATATGGATTCAAAAATTGTCAGATTTATGAGCGAGTACAACCACCAGAGACTTGTTTGCATTATCAACAATTTTTGGCCGATCAAACTGTTGTGCCTCCCATCAGTTAAAAAAATTAGATTACAAGTAAAACTGGACAACAATCAGCAAATTACCTTGACTGAAAATATATACTTTTGTTTATTTTATTATATGTCCTTTAACTTAAAACCACTGAGTACAGCTTTTAAATTAGGTTCGTAAATCGCATGACAATATATTCTCCTTTCGTTTAATATTTTGCTTTTTCTGTCAGGCGTATGTTTTTTAAAATGATTTGAATATCAAATGGTAAATTACATTTATTGCTTTATATTTTTCATTATTGATAACAACAACGAAAATAACTGACAACAGTCAACAACCGAGGAGTGAGGGTAGGATATGATAGAAAAAGTCTAATTGACCGAATATACTTGGACGATTGTATCGTAACTGACAGGTTGACTGCAATCTATAGACTAGCCAATGTAAATGCAACTCTTCCAACATTCTTTGAATATTGACAAGTATATACAAACGGTAAATAATGTGCATGCATGCGTGTAAGACCCCATAACTTTTTGTTTGTTTATTAAAAAACTACATCATCAATGCGTTTCTATTTAGGTTGAACATCATTCAAGATAAAGCATTAAATCAGTTTTTGTTGACACAAAGTACCAAATTTATACTACCACCCCATTCAGATCAAATTTTACAATGAAATGTGAAAATAACGAACAGTGATCAATGTAGATACTTGTGCAAACACGGACCCCTGCACACACTAGAGATGGGATCAGGTGCCTAGGATAAGTAAGCTTCCCCTGTCGACCGGTCACACCCGCCACGAGCCCTATATTTTGTCAGAATCAGCGTGCCAAGAACAGTCTAACAATCGGTATGAAACACGTCAGACAGCATTTGGCCCAATGATAGGTTGTATTGTCAAACCCGATCATTATAATGACCATATAATTTGCAAAATGCTGACTTTAAAGGAGATTGTTAGAATGTTGCTAGAATATTCATACTAATTTCATATTTCATTTATACAGGGTTTCTTTACAAACAACCATCTTCTTGTAATCATTTGCAAATGCCAGATTTCTCATTCGAATATCATTGGTTACCTTTGCTTCGGTACTATTGACTGCAAGCTTGTTGCAAATAAAACATTCACTACAAAATTGCTGCGAAGTACGTATAATTCAAATATATTGCAAACCCCATGCAAACTTCTGCGAATTTGCTGCACGTGTCTGTGATGTTCACCGTAGGATCACAATTACATGCAAACGTCTTTGAACAAGAATTTGTTTTATTACAAATAATTTTATTTGCTGCAAACTTGCTGCAGATCTACAGCAAACATATTAAATTAGTAAGGGCTGAGATCTATTTTTAGAGCGAACCAATTGCCGTGGTACACCTGTACTGGTTCACACAGAATTACAAATATACCACCACCTCATCGAAATTAAATCCGGTAAAAGAAAACATGACAGATAGCGCGAAGCAGCAACAGCCGATTAGTACTACGGGCCGAAAAGCTAAAGCCATGGATGACTTACGTTATGGATGGGTATGGATTAAAATTAGTACATGTAGTATATAAACAATCTTGCAGATAATACGCATCGTTGAATCACTCAAAGGAATTGTGGATATGGGTTCTGGGTAATATTCTGTCTTATGTTATTGAATCTGTTGTAATTTACCGTGGATAAAGAAAATATCAATTCAAATCTGTATTTTTTTTTGGAACAATGCAATATTTACAAACTATATAAATAGTAACTTTGCGTTATTTTATTTTACCCCGAGAATTATGACAGCATACAAATTTTCAGATTGTGCGATAATTGCAGTTATCACACACAGACATACACACACTTTGGATGTTGAGTATTGTTGGATTATATATGTATATATATATATATATATATATAGAGAGAGAGAGAGAGAGAGAGAGAGAGAGAGAGAGAGAGAGAGAGAGAGAGATAGAGAGAGAGAGGTAACAACTCTGTGAGATAAGTAGTGTACAGTGATACGAATAGCGGTTCTATTATCTTGATTTCACTTTACCAGACAAAACAATCAACATTGTCGTAATCCTTTAGCATCAAGGAATACATTAATCTGGTCTTGTAAATAGAAAAGCGAAGATTCAATGGTTGGATTTAATCACCATGAGCAGAGGCTATTGAAATAGGAAAATACCATGTGCATGAAGTATGATTGAGTCGCCATTACAATTATAAAACTTGAATAAATGGAACCACAACAATTCATGTTACATGTATATCACATGACATGTGCCATACATACATGTAACAATGTGTTAGAGTACTATATTAGTGGTTCCATCATAGGGGTACCATATCCTGGTGGATCTTTGTGATTTTCGTTATTGCTTTCGTTCGATGCTTTTGTGCTATTTTGATATCGTTGTTCTGGTTTGGGATGCTCTGGTGTTTGTTCCGGAACTACGTCACCTTCCTCCTTTCGTCTCTGGTTGTCAGTTGCAGACTCTAACAAAAGAAAAAATTGTTTTATTCAAAAGCAATGCAAACACAAATTTCTAATTTTCTTGGGAATGTGGCTTTTGAGATATGAAAAATCATTCATTTACACGATGGCAATGATGATAACATGCTAGTATAAAACATGGAACTTTATGTATTTAATTGGTAAAAAATATATGTTTGTCCGAAAAGAAGTATGTAATACAATATACATACAAAACACATACCGATTGTGGCTAGCATCTGATCATTCTGATTAACTGAAAACAAATCATATCAATTTCAATACTCTATTTTTTATTCGTTCAAAATGTTTTTTATATCGCTATCATACAGTTATTACACAATTTCAAATCTGATATGAACTGCTTTGGGTGGGTCACATTATCTAGTTTGCCAATACAACCTATTATTGGGTCAACCGATGTCTGGTGTGTTTCGTGCCGGTTGTTGGGCCGTTCTCGGCACACTGATTTTGACTGCAGATAACTCCGTTTGCCTGATGTGGGGCTCGCGGCGGGTGTGACCGGTCGATGGGGGATGCTTACTCATCCTAGGCACCTGATCCCACCTCTGGTATATCCAGGGGTCTGTGTTTGCCCAATTCTCTATTTTGTATTGCTAATAAGAGTTATAAGATTGATCGCTACTCGTTAGGTTGCATGTAAAATAAGTTTTCATGTAACAGAAATCTGTTAAAAGCCGTATATTATTGCATTTTCTGATCTTTTATGAGTTATTTTGAATAGGCCGATACAATGCACGTTCCCGTCTTTTTTTCTGTCGGGGATGAGTTAGCTTAGCGATTTGAAAGTCGATCTTTAAACGACAGCAAAATACACAATGCTTACATAGCCTACACATATTTCTGTCATTTCTGTTGTTGCTAATAATAAATCCGACACAAGAAAATATACATTATCTTCCCAAAGCAAGGGTTATTGTTTCTTAACCTCGCAACGAATCAATGACCCTTGACTTGGGTAGATGAATATATATAAGCAAGTGACATATCGCGGCCCACATATCAATGTGACTGGTGTCATTTGATGTATAATGTGAGGTATGTTTTCGTTGTTGCTTTGTTGAAAGACGGATTAAGCAATGAAGCATATACCTCCTTCCTTTCCCCAGCGAGAAACGTATTTCACTCGTGGAGACGTCACCACTGCCGGTGAAGGACTGCAAAACGCAGGCCTCTGGTCGGCGCTTATGGCCATTGAGTAGGGAGGGTCTTTATCGTCCCGCGCCTGCTGTGACACGGGACCTCAGTGTTTGCGGTCTCATCAGAAGGACTGCCGCAATTAGTCACTTCTTACTACAAACAAGGGGTACTACGGACCTATTCTAACCCGGATCCCCAGGACAATGTTTACTTGGTAAATCACGAATTCGAATATAATATCTTGTTTTAATCGATTATTCGATCATCATACAGAGAAAAATGTTAATCAACTAACATTGATTTACGTACAAGTATATTCTATACGTCTTGCTTGGCAACGAGAAAACACACTGTGTATTAAACCGAAGTATCTTATTGCTCACGTTGACTTTCCATAGAAGGCCCACAACAGTGCTGCGATGTAAATTTAAAGAGAGAGAGAAAAAATAGTTCCGGTAATTGGTTTCCAAGGAAGTGTGTCCCCATATCAAACCAGGTTATGCAACAATAATCTGCGTTCCATAATTTGAACTTGACCAGCGATTTCTTAATAAACAACTTGACTGCATTGTGTAAATGTGATACAATATTATTCAGAACAACCAAAATAGCCCAATACATCAGTATATTCAACGTTAATTGGTTGACTTACAATGCTTGTGATCAGTAGACATGTTACATGGTTATCATTCAATAATTGAGAGAGAGAGAGAGAGAGAGAGAGAGAGAGAGAGAGAGAGAGAGAGAGAGAGAGAGAGAGAGAGAGAGAGAGAGTATTCTTAGTCCAATAGTGTCGGATCTATCAAGTACATGTAGATAAGTCATAGAGAATAAAGTACAAGAATGGTCTATGACATCATGAACAATTATTGTCAATTTTGGGGATACCATGTTCCTTCTTCAGGGCGGGGTTGTGAATGGTTGCATCAATAAATGTATTAAGTTACAATAGACAAAGCAAAATTACAGCTACAACAAAAACTACATCACACTTCATTGGAGCAGATGTGATTAGTACTTTAGTTCATACCTATTCTTAATTTTACTCATCAAATCAAAGTATTGCAACTAGAGTGTAATCTAGTTATGTTTACTTACAGGAAGCATATGAATGACAACACATCATGTAGTTACATAAATATACAACTAAATATTATTTTACCATAACGTGTCCTTCCTTTCCGCTTACACATGCACCATATTACAAAAAGGGCAATGCATAAAAGTAGCACACCACCTCCCACAGAAATTCCAAGCATTCCCCAATTATATCCTCTGCAAAAAAATATTACAGCTTATTATACGAAAACAATGACTTAGGGAGGAAAACCTGCAGATATGTCAGCGTAAAAGAAAACTATATTATCTTAACACGAGTTTCGAGATCGATATAATTGGATTGAACACAGCTTATGGCTACTTAAAAGTGAAATTTCTGTTAAACTTGACCTTTGGTCAGCATTCCAACTGTGATATGAATTTGTAGGACGTTATCAATACGAACACCTTGGTAATTAGTAGCCTTTTCACCAAAATATATATTTTTGAACACTCAAACGATGTTTTCCGAACTTCGTTTAAGTACTTTATACTTGTTTCTTCTTAGTTCAATGGTCATCCAGAAGACCGATAATAAACACTGACACAATCTGAAAATACAATCAATTATACCTGAATATCATTCTATAATTTTCATACAGCATGTGTTAATGTAACGCTCTTCAGACGTTTTCTATTAGTTGTCATGTATAAGAGTAAGGAAATTGTCATCTACAGTCATGCCTTACCATCGTTCTACTCAAATTGCCAATGATAGAGGTATTGTATTGGCTAGCTGCTCATTGGTGTCGTCGATGGTTGGTTGCTACATTTCCTGATGGTTCTTCGGTATTGATAACTAACGGTACCTGTTCCCCTTCTCCGATTATCTCCGGATATTAATTATGATACCGCTGGGATATCTATCAATTTATTGCTGATCTTATACGGCATGATAGTAATTGCCCTTGGCATACCTTGCTCATCTCTGGACACTCTACAGTAATTGCATTTGGAACTATTGGTGGGGATTTCATGCTGGTAATTTCTGTGGAAACGAGGGGGTTATCTATAATCGGTCTTTCCCAACCCCTCGTATGTGTCTAGGTCTTCATAAAGTATGTGGGAAATCAGTCGCCCTTCGGTTCGATTTTATTTCAGATTTGCAAACTTTCCTAAATCAATCCATGAATAATTTCTCCGCAAGTAAATCCAACTGAAATCATTCAATTACATACAAAGTCAACGGTATTCGTCATCTGTTCAAATAATAATCGTTTCAGTTGTCAAATGCTCCTGTATAATAAACCATGACTTTTGTGCATGCGTAACACATCTAGAGACCCAAGGGGAGTGAAATGGCTTATTTTTTTTAGTAAATTGCACAAACATCAAACATTATCAGTTGATTTTCCCATCGCATGCATACTATTTCTGTGACTGCAGTTATTATTCTGAATATGAAAATAATGAATTACTGAAAACAAAATGAACAAAACGGTAGTTGTTAATTAAAAAAAATTAAAAGACGATTCATAATGCAAAGTATACTGTATTCATGACATAGGACTGAATATCATTAAATTAGGAATAACCCCCTCGTTTCCACAGAAATTACCATACTGCAGACTCCACGGTAGGTCTAATCATGGCACTGTAGGCAGTAGATGTGACATCAGCGCCACATCCTTGGAGTTTGCTGCTTAGGAACCCTAATGTTTTCCATTGTTTGGCTTGGATGTTACTGATTTGTACCGTACAGTTCAGCTCGTTGTTTAAATGTACATCTAAGTACTTTCCACTGATGACTGACTACAGAATATATCCATGGCAGAGGCATTTATTGTTTCCTTTAAAAAATGGACGACTGTACATTTCTAGGGGTAAAATTATATTTGTAGTTCCCTTGTCCAGTACTCTAATGGTATCAGATGTATATGTAGGGCTCACAGCGGGTGTGCTCGGTCGGCAGGGGATGCTTACTCCTTCTAGGCACTTGTTCCCATCTCTGGTGTGTCCAAGAATCCGTGTTTGCCCAACTATCTATTTTGTATTGCTTATGGGATTTATGAGATGTGTCACTGTTCGTTATCTTAGCCATTCATCTTGCTGAAGTTGTCTTATGTATTACAGTTGATTTTCATATAGAGGATACGGTTATCAGCGAGTAATATCACCTCTGATGAGTTATACTTTGGCAGTTCATTGATGAAATCATAAAGTGCAGTTGCCACATCACAGTTTTTCAGAGGACTCCGGAAAGAACATCTGCTCTGGTAGAGGATTGTCTGTGTGCATTTGACTAGGCAATCTTTGAGCCAGTTCCATGTGTTTCTTCTGACACCATAATAGTGGAGTTTATGCAAGAGTCGCTGATGTGGTGTTTTGACAAGGGCCCTTGAAAAATCCAATAGCACCTGGTTTCCAAATGCCAGTAATTTAACCACATTACACACTGTAATCAAAAACTGATATTTGCATGATCCTCTCGACCTTAAACCGAGAGTATCTGATTGCTGTCATAGTGGTTCATGATTTGGCTGTGTACTATAGGTTCCAGTAACTTGCATGAAAAAGAGGTTAAGGGGACTGGACGGTAATTTGAAGCTACGTCTCGCTCTCCTTTCTTAAATAATATATAATAGATGCTTCCCTCCAGTCATTTGGTACACCTCCCGTACCAAACGAAAGTTGTAAGAGCTTGTTTTTTCAGGATTGGTACAGGATCTGGTCCTGCAGCATTGTTCATACTCATGCAGCTCAGTACCTTTATGTAGCTCCCTACATTTAATGTTACTCATTGTTGAGTATTAACTGTCTCCTTTAGATGGTAGATATGAGAGGTACTCCTTTGTGTAAGCAGAGTGAAACTAGTTATTTAGGATATCTGCTTTTGGGAATGTATTACTGTACAACTGTGCAAGAGTTTATCAGATCCCTTGAATGGAGATACGCCACTGGAGTCCTGGTTTTGATCTTTTATGTTGAACAGAATCCCTTCGAATCATCACAGATGACATCCTGTAGGTATTAGTCTTTTGCTAGGTGGATTTCCCCCTGACTTGATATTTTCAGTCTGTGATATTGTGCCCAGTGCTTCTTGTTGGTATTTGCAGCAGAATCGGTTTAAGTTGGTGTTGATCGAGTAAATTGAGTGGTACATGTACATTGTATATGTTTCGTCATCAAGTTATTGACCATTTCTTTGAATTTGGACCAAATTTCAATGATTTTTATGATATTAACACATTCATCATAGTATAGCTGTTCATTAATATGTTCTGGCGATTGTTGGACTGGAAACTGTTAGAATCGACTGTTAAAAATACTGTTGACCGATGACATCATATGACGCTAAGTCGAGTTATCTTTTCTTGTCGTTTGAGTAAACAGAAATTGTGTATGTACGTTTTGCGGTAGCAACGGACGATGAAATTCAATGAATTCTTCGAAGTAGGGACAGCAAATAAAATATGTGTTAATGTGTTTTAGATTCAATTCTATATATTTTATTATATTCTTGTTAAAGCGGCTATACGCAGGTCACTGATTCTTGGTCTGCTGTTTTGTTTACGTAATCGGGAGGTTCATTGATTTGAATGGATGATGAAATACATATCATTAATCTATTTAGATGAAACGCAGAGCAGAAACACGAAAAATATAAATATTAATTAGGATATTGGGTATGGTTCCTTTTAAAATAGTGGATACGATGATAAATATCCGCAATCACAATGTTCCGTTCAAAGTCAACAAACAATGTGCATCTAAATAAAACAACCTAAAAATGAAAGTGCATATTAAAACAGTTTTAGACTTGGTCATCGGACAATGTCTGTTTGTTTGACCCTCGCACTAAGAAATATTCCTTCCATATTCATCATGGAAACAAAGAATATATTCATTAATATGAGCGATTAAACCTTTATGATTGTTCTACAGTATACTGGGGATTTCTCGATGCAGTGTTTTAAAGGGACTGTTTCTACGATTTTTGAACGAAATATTTTTTTTTGATGTGAAACATTAAAAACATAACACATTGAATGTTGACAACCAACATTTCGACCTTCTGAATGCAAAAATAAAGGCAATATTTTAAATCAGTGTTATGTAAACAAAGGCTCCAGTCTTTTTATGTATACAAACAAACCAGTGAAATACAAAGCATCTTAATTTTGCATTGTCTCATATTTTAAATTTTAAATGCCACATCTTACCCGAAGAATGTTTGAAATGTGAAAGATATAATAAACTTAGATCGCTATCCATTTCTTTTTAAAATTTCGTAAACAATAACATACCGAAATCTTTGTTTACAAAACAAATAATGAACTCTCTAAAGTGAGCTTCTGTGATAATGTATAACCTTAATTTTTATGTGAAATCTTTTGAACACATTAGACAGTAGATTCTGATCAATAAAAGTGAAAAACAAAATTTTGGAAACAAATTGTGAATCAGTCCCTTTAAGGAATGCTACACCACAGAAATTTGATATGGATAAAAAATGGAGGATATGTGCGACAATGTTTTGAAATTGAAAACTTTCAAATTCCCCTCATTTAGTCAAAAATGTAGTTGTAATAAAAAAGCAGTCTGAAAAAGATGTGGTTGTGAAACACAAATGCCCCCGATAATGGCTAATTCTAAAGATGGCTAATGTCACAGGGACAAATATCGTGGCAACAGTAGAAAGATCTTGTCACAAGAAATGATCGTGTGAAATATGAAAGTTCTAATATAAATTTACCATTTAGAAGATATGACGAATGTCAAACTTTTTAAATGTAGGTGAAACTCTAAGGTCAAGGTCACAGGGTCAAACATTTTTGTTCCCATTGAAAGGTCTTGTCACAAGAAATGATCGTGTGAAATATCAAAGCTCTAGCACTTACTGTTCAAATGTTATTAGCAAGGTTAAAGATTTCAAAATGTACGTCAAACTCCAAGGTCTAAAAAGCCATGACCTTTTCAATTTCTTATTAAACAAATGAGGATCGTCGCCACTCCTTGTGTTTCTAGACATTTGCGTTAAACAGATTATGTCGCGATATGAGCAGATATTCTTGAAAACTGCAACTAGTAGAATTAAAAACAATGAAAGGTTAAATTATATTACGTGAAGTAGTACCCGGTGTGTATTTACATTACATAAACTACATAACGAATATATTACTCACTGTCCCTTGTTGTCCGATGGTGTATTCTCTGTGTGCTCATAACAACTGGGGTCTTCAAATTGAATATATGTGATTAATATCGACAAATATACTTGTACATTTAATATATGTGATTAATATCGACAAATATACTTGTACCTTGAATACATATGATCAATATCGACAAAGATGCCGGTACATTGTGCAGCATAGTGTTTGTTGTTCTAATGATTGAGAAGCTCAATTGTTTAGCAGTTCAAGTATATGCATGTTGCAATGAACCATTCCTTTTTTCAATTCGCAGATAATCAGAGTTAACTCCTTAGAGTTCACTCCCTTTATGCCGACCAGCAACTCATCATCAACATATACAAAGAAAGATAACTCTCATGTAATGAGAGTGACATGCTCGTTTTCAGTACATGCTTATAAGAGAATGCGTAATGAGGAAGCTTCCTTTTCCAACTTGTAGCTGATGCGATTAAGACGTGTTGAACATTCCGAATCTGCAGGCAATCTCTAAGGTGTATCCTTGTCGACACCAACAACGGTCTCACTTGTATGTATACTGTAGGGAAAAATGGACAGTACGGTAGGTCCCTACTTTTCCTTTTTAGTTCGATGATGCCGCATTGAATTCCTGATGTTTGATTTAAGCTATTAATTATCAATTAATAAGTATTAATTACAATTTCCTTTATATTTACTGGGGTTAGATATAATTATAAATATAAATAGATACATGTATATATAATTTATAAAAGTTTACTGTAGTTCATCATGCTCCGAGTTAAACGGAGGGCCAGGAACGCTCCATATATTGGTTCAGCGGCTGGGACAAGAGGAGCCGCAGCCAGGACGACGAGGGCTCACGCCTCTGCCAGACCTACAACGGTGACAACTCACATGGCCACTTACCTCCCTACTCAGCCTAGCCTGCCAGTCATCCCGCTAAGCACTCCGCCAGTTGTGGACCCTCATCAACAGGTTATGGCTAACTTCCCAATTAATGAAAACAGGGGAGAACAAATTTCAGGTGGAAATGTTACCAATACCATGCACACTTATCATGAGCCTGCCATAGCACCATTAGTTAGTGTTGGCGACGAGTTGGCCGTTCACATTGAACAAACAATCAAGGAAAAAAATTGGAACCGAGATTACATTGAATTATCTAAGTTAATACAGTCTGAATTTGAAATTTCCAATGAACAACGGGTTTCAGTTGCCAATGGCCAGCTTGTCATCCAACCAAAAAATCCACCTAAAAGAATTACATCAATACATACTTGGACAGATGCATTTTTAATATTCGCAAGTATATACTTAACGAGGCACCCTGTTGATCTCCAGGACATCCTCAAATATATGCACATAGTTAGACTGGCAGCAAACACATCAGTTAGTGGGTGGATCGAATATGATAGGCAATTCAGGCTACGCCTGTCAAAGAATCCTAACATTTCCTGGGGTTCCGTTGATGCTGAGCTATGGCTCTTGTTTATTTCTAACCAAAGTCAATCACCCACCCACCCCCACTCAACCGACCCATAAATGTTTCGACTTTAACTTTAAGGGTTCATGCCTTCGCCAGCCCTGTAATTACCTCCACTTGTGCATGTATTGTAATAAGTCACATCCTAGACATTGTTGGGTCAATCAAAGTAATCGATCTCCTCAGGCTAACATCCCAAACCCAACATCCAACCCTCAACCCAGGGAACCGTTAAGTCAGCAGAATTTTCGTCCCTTCAACCCCCGAGCACAATCCAATTCCCATCAACGTCAAAGAAATATGGGACCTAGGTTCAACAACCATTAATCATTCCATTTTGAAAAATTACCTTCGTGATCATCCTGATACTCAGTTAGTCCAGAACGTTGTGAATGATTTTAAGCACGGTTTCAGTTTAAATTACACAGGATTAAGACTTTTGGTTTCGGCAAAAAAATTGAAATCTGCAACTCAGCATTAGGTTGAATTACTCCAGATAATTCATAAAGAAATTAGTTTAGGTCGTATGGCTGGTCCTTTTCACCATAGCTCTTTGTCAAATTTAAGGTGCAACCCTGTTGGGGGTTTGCCTAAAAAAGATGGGAGTTGGCGACTAATAACCAACTTATCTGCTCCAATTGGAAATAGTGTAAATGAGTTTATCGACCCGAAATTGTGTTCAGTTGCTTACGCATCATTTGACCAGACTATCCAAATGATTCAAGGGTTAGGGCAGGGGGCATTATTGTGCAAAATGGATTTATCTAGTGCTTTTAGGTTGTTACCAGTACATCCTGCTGATTTTTCTTTGTTGGGTATTTGTGAAGGTGATCAATTCTTCATTGATAAATGCATGTCATTCGTTTGCTCTATTGCTTGCGCAACTTTTGAGAAGTTTTCCTCATGACTACATTGGATAGTAGCTACCCAATCACACAACAGTAATATTATTCATTACCTCGACGATTTCTTGTTTGTTGGTAAGCCATTGTCTGATCATTGTTATAACCTCTCTCTAGTTTTCAGACAAACTTGTCGAGCAATCGGGGTTCCCATCAATGACAAAAAAACTGAGGGTCCAACTACCAAACTTACATTTCTAGGTTTGGACATTGACACAATTAGCCAAACAACAAACAATCTTCATCACTGAACAGAAGTGCATTGAGCTCAAACAAGCCTTGGTCTATTTATCGTCGTCCAAGAAGGTCACACTTACACAAATGCAGTCTTTGCGTGGTTCTTTAATTTTTTTTTGCAAAGGCAGTCCCAGGTAGTCGGGCATTCAACCGTCGATTTTATAATTCTACCACTGGTATCCGTAAACCACACTTTCGACTTCGTGTCACAATAGGCATGAAACAAGATGCAAGGGTTTGGTTAGACTTCCTTGAAAACTTCAATGGCCGTGCTCCATTTCCAGATCTCCTATGGTCATCAAATACTGCGTTAAACCTATTTACGGATAGCTGCGCATCTTGCGGAGGCGGTACATTTTACAACAACAGTTGGCTTGTTATTAAGTGGCCTAGTACCTGGGATTCTCAGGTTCTCCGAGACATAACATTCCTCGAGTTAGTTCCTATTCTGTGTGCATTCTGGGTATGGGCGGGTAAATTTGAGTCTAATAAATTGTTACTACATACGGACAATTTGTCTTTGGTCCACATCTTAAATTCATAATCGAGCAAATCGGAAAGGGTCGTGCAGTAAGTATTCCCATTAGTGCTGCTCTGCTTAAGACACAATATACAAATAAAAGCGGTTCATATTCCTGGATGTCGGAATTCGATTGCTAATGCTATTTCACGCTTTCAGTGGGACCGCTTCAAATCCCTTGCCCCACAGGCAGAGAAATATCCGTCACGGATACCTCCAGCAATATGGCAAGTCTTGAGTATCGAATAGAAGCACTTTAAGCAGCAGCAGTTTCCAAAAACACCGCGGCTACTTATAGCAGGGCTCTAGACTCATTTACAGAATTTCGGTCTAAGTACAACCTTCCATCATTTTGGCCACCTTCTGTGGACCAAATTGTTTATCACTTAGCTTATCTATCAGCAAAGAACATATCATTTTCCACAGCAAAATGCTACTTAAGCGGGCTAAGTTACCATTTGCAAATTCAAGGTAAAGAAGACACAACTAAAGTTTTCATTGTTAAGAAGATGGTAGAAGGCATGCATTGTTTAAACCCATTAAAGGACATAAGGGCACCTATTTCGTTGCCCCTATTAAACCGGGTTACATTGGCACTTCCTTCAGTCTGTAAAAATTATTACGAGGCAACTTTGTTTACTGTTGCTTTTCATTTGGCCTTCTTTGCATTACTTAGAGTTAGCGAGCTAACAGTCTCTACATACACTTCATACGCAATTTCCATTCAGGATCTTGGGTTCTATAAGAACCAAATTAAACTGCGTATTAGGGGTTGGAAGACTGATCAGTATGCATTGGGTTCCATTGTTCAGATAGATCTCAACCATGAAACCTCTACACTATTTCAATCGTTACAACATTATCTGCACTCTAGACCAACATCACCTGGCCCTTTATTACTCCACCTAAATGGCAAGCCACTCACTTCTTATCAGTTTACTTCAATCTTGCACAAAGCATTACGGTTCATTGAAGTCGACACATCTACATTTAAATCCCATTCATTTAGAATAGGGGGTGCAACCCATATGCATCTCTCGGGGGACCCAGAAGAACATATCAAAATTAAGGGTAGATGGAAGTCTAACGCAGTTAAGTCGTATATTCGTGTATGAATTGTCATTATAGGCTTGGTGCTTGCAACATTATACTGGTCACTAACAGTATGTTAAGTTTGCAGGTATCCACACAGTCGTATGGATAGTCGGATCATCTTTGATATATCATGCATGCAACTACACTAAACCCTGTTTTGGTAATCAGCACCTCAACCTACTATCCAAGAACATTGCCATTAGATGGTTTGGTCAGAGGGGCATGACCTGGGAGCATATGGAATCTAAGATCCAAAGGCTAGTTGTTCAATTTGGTCCTCCCGATGTTTTGATGTCACATTGCGGTGGTAACAGCATCGGGACCATGTCACTTAGACTATTGCAAAGATTTATGAAGCAAACTATGTATACACTTTATCAATTATTGCCAAATTGCAGATTCATTTGGTCTGGAATCTTGCCTCGTACTTATTATCGTCATATGTTCTCATTAAATTCAGCAGAAATGTCCCGCAAGAGAGTAAATAGTGCAATGAGTGTATTTATCATTCAACGGAGTGGGGGTTATATTTCGTACCCTGATCTCAAATCATGTTTCCCGGTCTTGTTTCGAGACAGGGTACACTTAACTGACATTGGTCAAACTATATTCCTGAATACCATTCAGGGGGCCTTTTCACTATTATTAGGGAGGGGGTTCAGCACTTTCCGCCTCGAGCAGTTAATTGAGGTCAGTTGATCCATACTGAGCAGTTCGTCATGACAGGGGCCAAAATTTGCAGCATGTGGCTAATGTGTACGAGCACCTTGCTTCACTGCAGGTACTCATCGATATATGGCCGAATTTTGAACTTTGAAGCCTGCCCCTAGATTTCTGTTGTTTTCCAGGGTCTGGGGCCGATAATTGGGCTTCTGTCATTTTCTCATTTTCATTGATATTGCTATGCCATACACTGTTGACAAAGTCGGCGTAGCTCATTGTCGTTGTATATTATTGGTGTTTATATTTGTCATTGATTCACCTTGTATACTCATTTGCCATAACTCGTGACACCGTTGTTATTGTCAAGAATTTGCTCTATATATATAAAGCCATGACAAAAACTGCCAAATCAGTCTTGGAGTTGATGTGTCGTCATAATCAGAGTTAACTCCTTAGAGTTCACTCCTTTTATGCCGACCAGCAACTCATCATCAACATATACAAAGAAAGATAACTCATGTAATGAGAGTGACATGCACGTTTTCAGTACATGCTTATAAGAGCATGCGTAATGAGGAAGCTTCCTTTTCCAACTTGTAGCTGCTGCGATTAAGACGCATCCCACCCAACCCGTTTCTGATATATTTCGGATATTTCTGTTGTTTCAATTTTCTTTTCAGGTATTGGGCGATTCTTGGAAACATACCGATACATAGTAGACGTCGTGGCTTTATACAGATGTGTATTCTGGTGGAACCGTTGGTTCTTACACTGACTTGGCTGAATTTTGAACTTTGAAGCCTGTCTTAGATTTCTGTTGTTTTCCAGGGTCTGGGGCCAATAATTGGGTTTCTGTCATTTTCTCATTTTCATTGATATTGCTATGACATACACTGTTGACAAAGTCGGTGTAGCTCATTGTCGTTGTACATTATTGGAGTTTATATTTGTCATTGATTCACCTTGTATACTCATTTGCCATAACTCGTGACACAGTTGTTATTGTCAAGAATTTGCTATATATATATATATATATATATATATATAAAGCCATGACAAAAACTGCCAAATCAGTCTTGGGGTTGATGTGTCGTCATAAAGTGCGGTTACGTGATGGTTTGTTTGGGGTATGAAAAACTAACATTATACTAACTTCATACAACAGTAGATATAAAAAGAAACACAGAAAGATTGTAAATGACCTCGCATCCTATGATATAAACTACGATTGACGGAAATTATTTCTTATCAGAATGGGTACTTAGTCCAGTAAAAGTAATACACACATTTGTAGGCCTCCGAAGAGATGTATCTTGTGGCACATGGTGTGGGGTAACTGCTACAGTCCAGGTCAAAGTTATTCTTCACTCTCTGCTCATCAGAACTAAACATCGGACAAAAACCTAGGTAGCAAATATAAAAGTTTTATCCAATAAAACATTGAATATACATTCAAAATATAGCCAAGCATCGTTTTATTCTAAAATATTGTCACAGATAATTACGTTGAACATAAAAATACTGTCAGTCGGTGTACATTTCAGTTAATAAAACAGACTTGCGGTATACCATTTAAAGGATTGCAATATTACGGTATTGACGTCCTGTTCGGCGCATTGGGGAGTGAAATCATGCAGACGACTCCTAAAAAGACTTTCAAGAACTTAAAATATTCCAGTTAAAATAGAGAATTAAAATGAAACACAAACACTTTCCGATGTTGAACTTAAGCATAAAATATCATTTCAATTCGACTACCCAGAGAGCCACCGTACGTGTGTGTGCGTGGGGAGAAGGTCCCTATGAATGTCAACATGTGTTGCGATTCTCTCATTCTTGTTGTTGGATTCAAATAGGACACCCTAGTAAAGGAGAGTTTAGCACGTAGTTTGGAAATACAAATGTTATATCATTATATATATATCTATATATATATTGGTGTTGAAAACGTTTGTTATAATGGTTCAATGACAGAATAAAATGAGGTATATCATAAATACATATGTATACATTATATTATTATAGGAGTTATGAGATTGATCACTGTTCGCTATCCTCGTTTTTCATTATGCAGACTTATTTTCAATCCCTGGCAAATAAAAGTATTTAAAACCAAAGCTACACAATTGAACTGATCATATTTGTTTTTTGAAAAGGAAAATATGTGATGCCACGGCTGTTCAG
Organism: Ostrea edulis; assembly: GCF_947568905.1. Classification (NCBI taxonomy): domain Eukaryota; kingdom Metazoa; phylum Mollusca; class Bivalvia; order Ostreida; family Ostreidae; genus Ostrea; species Ostrea edulis. The sequence goes on from NC_079166.1 coordinate 8,836,000, forward strand.
AACAATGCATTTTGAATACTTGATGAAAAAGACCAACGTAGTTGCAGATCTTCGTTGCCTTACATTTGTACTAAACTACCGGTCAGATGTTGAAGTGAAACTTCCTCTGCTCTGGATGAATTATCCTACATGAATTACTTACGGATTATGTTTATCCAGCGCCAGACAAATCTATGGTTATATGATTGGATACAAATGAATCACATGACGTCCCAATATTCTCAATACACAGTCTCCGTACAAAGGGTGTGTTAGTTTGACAACTGTGAAGTCACGTACAAATCACATGACGCCCAGATATTGTTATACACCGTAACTGTATAGGGATGTGCTAGTCTGATCTATTTGCTTCCAATGTACGTCTGCATTCAGTTTCAACAGTTTAATGGTGTATATGTTTTGTTTATTTAAGGCAATATCAATTCTAAATCTGAAAAACAATTCTTTGTTTTAAAATTATGATAGTGTTTATGTAACTTTAAGCACAATCATTAATAAAACTAAAAGTGAGATTCAGATTTCATCAAAATAAAGATTTCAATTATATTTTAAAATACTCAGTATACATGTATCAGCATTAAATAGCATTCAGTATTTGTACGGGAAGTCAATGTTGTAATTGTGCTTCATCCAGAGCCTCTGGTAAACATAAATATCAATAACATAAGTTGATATGCCTAAAAGTATTCTGTCATTGAACATTTACGACAAACGTTTTTCAACACTAAAATGACAGTTAATATTGCTTTGATTTTATTATTCATATTTATAACTTGTGTTTTGATATCATGATTATATGATGTTCACTGTGATACGTGTAGGTGGTGTTCAATGTCATAATTGAATGATATTTATCAAGATGTTAGTGAAAACTCAAGAACTCTTCTAGAGGTATTCAACGGGATAACTTCGATACACAGTCAGTTTAGGAAATATATGTTTTTTGAATTTTGTATTGTTTATGGGATTTATGAGATTGGTCCCTGTTCTTTATCTTCACCTTTCATATGTAATACGGAGTCGGCTTCGTCTCATCCAATACGAATTTCCATTTCACATCCTGGATGACTCCGTATTATGTCCCAAACTGACAATGTAACTAACACTATACCTGTCAATATACTACGTATAAATTGTGTAAAGTGAGCTGATGTGCGCAAAACCTGTATCTTAATCAAACTATCCAGGAAATAAAGATTACAGACATATTAATAATACATTCTTAAAATACCTGAAAGAAACCAAGTTGGTGCACACACTTCCACTGTTCCATTAGCCCATTCATTCATCAGGCAGTGATATACAAATTTGGATGATTCTGTGCACGTTTGTTTGGTTGCGATACTCTCACAATTCTTTTCTGCAGCTGCAATATCCCATTCTTTTCTGTTTTGCGGGCAGTGTGGGACTTCAACGAGCGTTTCCATCGACTCTGGGCAGGGCTGTCCACAACTGCTATTAATCTATGGACATTGAATGTAGCATTGTGATTGATATAGAGCAGTTTCCATTGAATTCAATTTTGTGACAAAATGACAGTTAAGTCTCTTTAAAGACAACAGAACATTTTAGTATACATACCGAAAGAAAAAAATAGTAAATATTGAAAGGTACACATTTAGATGCAACTAATTCAAAATAGAAAACAAGAAAAATATTCACTATATGTCTAGATTAAAAATGTTATGATCGATTCATTCCACCATTGAGTTTTAGCACAAAATGTGGAAAGATATGATAAATTTGATAGCTCATACTTTTCGACACATTGACTATATATACACACGGGGGATTTGCAAAGTAAGTTTGCAAGATTGGTAACAACTTTTAAAGGACATACAAGTATATGTTTTACGGGGATTTATGAAACACACTTAATCCGCTCGTGGCATATGTCTTTACAATGCACAATAAACTGTGAAAAAATCTAAGTTTGACATCCGAATGCATCACTGTAACAGGAAAATGGACCAAAATACAGTATAAACCCGATCGTTTACTTTTTAGTATTTTGCGAGAGATAAACATGTAATATATTTTATATTTCAAATAATCAGTAAAAAACAAATATGTATCTGCCAAGCATAAGTATCCTGTGTGTAAGAGAGATATAGATAGAGAAGTTTACACCGGTACAACAATTGTACATGCCAAGCATAAGTATCCTGTGTGTAAGAGAGATATAGATAGAGAAGTTTACACCGGTGCAACAATTGTACATGCCAAGCATAAGTATCCTGTGTGTAAGTGAGATATAGATAGAGAAGTTTACACCGGTAAAACAATTGTACATGCCAAGCGTAAGTATCCTGTGTGTAAGATATATATATATATATAGAGAAGTTTACACCGGTACATCAATTGTACATGCCAAGCATAAGTATCCTGTGTGTAAGAGAGATATAGATAGAGAAGTTTACACCGGTAAAACAATTGTACATGCCAAGCATAAGTATCCTGTGTGTAAGAGAGATATAGATAGAGAAGTTTACACCGGTGGAACAATTGTACATGCCAAGCACAAGTATCCTGTGTGTAAGAGATATATATATATATAGAGAAGTTTACACCGTTACAACAATGGGTACGTGATACATGTTACTACAGACATGTGGTAGGGCATCCTTAACCGTCTGGAATAATAAAATGTTTAATTTATATTACTACATGTTATCAGTGCTTTTAATTCTACGATAAATTATATCAGCTCATTGTGTCCAATAAACACACAAACAGGTTTCCATAGTTGGTATTAAATAACTTTTAATATTTGAATATTTCTCTTCTGGCCAGCTATACTTTAGGTTTGTTACGGATTGTTTTTCATGGTTCATCGGTTACTTTCTTAATTATTGGTCACATGACAGTTCTTTGTCACTCAGTGTAAGATTCATTTTGAATTTAGAAATTGAATTGGGCAGATGTGTTATACTTCAGTTAAAAACTTTGGACATTTCGACTTACAGACTACAATCTACTAATCAGGTCAGTTACTAATTGCCTTAAGACTTGTATGCATAGAGTGAGTGAGAGTAAGAGTAGTATGGTTATTTTATTTCTATTTATTTCATAAAGAGTGTATTGCTTCAGAAATCTGAGTAATATACTTTTGTATTAATCAATAGATATACACCAGGCCTACATGTTACTAGATCCATTCGGATTCTAATACCATGGTAAGAGTGTGTTATGCATTGTTTAAATGGTGTTTGGTATGTTTGTCTTGCCATTATATGTTCTGAACAAGTTCCTAGTTTTAAATGTAGAATATTAAGTAAATTTGATTAATTATGATTTTATATTAATGATGTGATCTGATGAAGAAAATTTCTATTTATGTGATTAATGGAACTTAATATGGAATTATTTCTTTGTCATGTCTGTCCGTGATTTTATGTAGTGTGTCAAATGTAATGTGTGCATGTTTAATAATTGTTATTGCTTGTTGTAGAATCTTTTGGATGATTTATTGGATAACATTTGGATGATCTATGAATGATGTCAGGCGCGTAGCTGCCTATACGCAAGTACGCAACTGCGTACATATTTGCGAGCCATCTTTATCGTTAAAATGTATGTACTTATGATTAAATCAGCATCACGATGTCCATTCAATGAAATTTAAGGTCCTTTTTGAATTTCAAATCATTTTACATCATGTCGAATATCACTTTAATGTATATCGTATATGAACATGTAGTTGACCGATTTGGATAATATAGCATTCTTTGCTTATAGGAGTAATGAGATTGGTCACTGTTTGTTATCTTCACCTTGCATCAGCAACATTTACCATATATACATGTACCAGTCGAAACAACTAAAAAAGATCGTATTATGAATGTGAAGTCAGTTCTAGTACACACAGTTGGTATAATAAAACACTTTAGAAAATCTCTTTATTTTGGAAATTGACAAGAAACAAACCCTGTTTCTATGCACAAAATTAAGTGATTTCATTGGAAACACCCATGAACTTCTAGGAGCTTCGCCCCCGTTCCCCCACCAGGGTTTTGCTCTGAACCCACTGGGGGTCTCGAGGCAGCCACCAGACTACATGCCATACTTTGCGTACACTTCATTTTCTTTCTGGCTATGCGCCTGGATGTTATTCTGATCGATTGTAATGAAATAAACCTTGTGACCGGTATGCTTGTTTGAGTTATCACCCGGTAACATACAGATGAAATAATAGCTAGAATTATGTAAGGGCAAATCAGATAGAAACTGCGGACATGTTGTAAATCTGCTAGAAGCAAAACAAATCATACAAGGTAAAGAGAGACCAACTAAGGAATTCAAAACAATGGATGTGAAGCGGTATTTGCATTTAGTAAAGATGCATTGAATAAATATTTCTATCAATTTAGCCATGTTTCAGTATCAACAATAGCAATTGAAAGACAGATGATAGGCAATGTATATAAGTATGTACAACATACAAGCAGTAGAACATTCTGTTGATTAGACGGAGAAAACGCGCTTCATGAAGTATGCCGGGGTGACGTGTTGTAACTCATATACCGTAATGTATTTTCAAAAATGAAATTTATTTCTTGAATATCTTATTACCAAAAGGCATCATTTTAAGAGAAATGTTGATGGGTTCCAAAGAAACGGGTACATGGAAACTGTCATTCTTAAAACATTTTTGTACAAGGATTTTTTTTATGTGAGATACCAAGTGAAAACCTATGGAATTTTGGCATAAACCCTAATTATTTTTTTTAATTCTGATATTTGAGGATGACATTGGGATTTACATATAATTCGGGGATGTTTTTTTTTATCGATCCAAATTATGAAATACTCATTTCAAAATGCAAGTTCAAAGGCCGATAAAAATGCAGGCAAACGCATTGTCATCCTTGAAAGACAATATGCTGCAAACAAATATGCGATTGATTGCATGCACCTCTATTTCAATATTTCATTATGTGTTTTAAGCGGTTAGATTTTATAATCATATATGAACATGCGCCTATACGTGATACGCATGTCCTTGTATGTTTTGTATGGTTTGTTATATAACTTTCTCATTTTCAATATAAACGGCTTATTTTTTTTTTCAATTCACATCAATGTCCTGTTTTCACTGCCTTTATCAAGAAACAAGTAAATGTAAATGCTTGGCGCGATCAAACTAAGGAACATAAAGAACATTATATATTAGGTAGCGCTAAATCTTTAGCGTTTTCTTTCCATTTAAATGTAATCGATACATGTAAATCAACAAAACAGGACTGTTAAATATACAAGCTTGTGGCTTTTGTTATAGGTATATGACAAAAAATATTTTTTTTAAAATCTGCTTACCAGAGCATAAATCATCGACACAATCCACAGGTGCATAGAAAGCGTCATCTGAATCACCGTAAGTGTCCGTCATACCTGTGATGCAAGATATGATTATGACTAATCTTTCCATACATTTCAGATAACTGAAAAATTGTTCAGTGTAAAGGAAAACAGCAATCAATCAATTAATCAATCAATCCATAAATTTCAATATAAAGTAACTAAACAGAATTTTAAAACTGAATTATTCATTTGACGTAATTATATGTAGGTTATTATTAGCGTGATATAAACATCATATACAGGTGAAAATGGAATGTTGCTAATCAAATACATGTAGATATGGAAGTTGGCGATGAGGAATAATTTTAACCTCCCTTGTCGTCAGTTTACTGTAACTGTACATGTATGTGTTCAATACGCATTAAAATATGAACATATATGTATAAAATAACCATGATAAATTTATCTCTAATTCACTGGGATGTATGGAATCGTAATATGAATAAAATTGAATGTGTGCAATAGATAAAACGTTGTCGATGCATCTAACTGTAGAAGTTTTATAAAAGAATAAATTATGCCACCTAAAAATGTAAAAATGCAACATCATGTCAACTAACAAAGGAGTAAATTGTGTGCACATGGGAATGTTGAAAGACCTGGTCTCCCAAGGCTATATACATGTTTGAAAGCGAGTTCTTCATTACTTTGAGTCATGTGGCTATAAAATGAAATCTTCACTAACATGAGTGCGAGATCGGACAATTCCATCAAGGGGACAGGATTTCTAATCTAGAACAAGGCGTTTTCGAGTTCTAAACAACGAATATTTGTTCTTAGGCGGAACGTTCCTGCCCAATACAAATAAATAATGCAGGGGCTCTAATAAAAATGAATTATCAAAATCGCCTTTTGAACTTCAATGCAATGATAATAATATTGATGATAATAATAATGATGATGATGACAATACCAGACAAAGCACACACGAAAATGTTTCACACTTATGTGTAGGCTATAAAACCTTAGAACGTCTCCCGGAAAACTGCATCACATCGAAATTTGAAGAAAATTCCACCGAGAGGGGATTGATTCTCCAAGCCCGTATACGCAACCTGACACCTACATTATACATGTGTGTTTTTGTCAAATATTAGAAAAGAATACATACACAATAGGTACTATACAAGGCCTTATGTTATTAAATGTCATGAAATCATGTCAACCAGTAAGGTTGAATCGCTTTAAAAACTTAGCACGTTTATCTCAAAAATATGTGAGTTAGTCTGTTAACATATTTTGTAAATATGTTTTCACTACATTAATATTGTATATTTGTATACAAACTCTGACCTCATTCGTACTCAAACATATTCTTATCTAAACAATTTCACGTACCATATATAATGTGATTTCAGGGAATAAATGAACTTGAACCTTACCCATTATTCTGAATATCCGAAATCTTCTAAGCCGTGTGCAAGCTAAGCCACGCAGGGCTTTGTTTGCGTTCGTGTACATAACAATCAAAACTGAACTCTACATTGAATTCTTAAATTTGAAAATTGATTGGCATTAGAAACCGTTACATGATATATTCTTAATCAAAACAAAAAGAAAAACAAGCAAGGGTCTTACCATGAATGCATTAGAATCGAAAGTAGGAACGTCTGGGGATTCCCTGTTCTATGGTCAGTTTTATTTTTGAATTAAGTAAATGCACTGCATTGACTTTCCTGTGAATAGATAGCTTTATTCATAGATTAAATAACCAATGAAAAATTAATTACAAACTCTTAAATATTAGTAGTCAAAATATAAAAATGAACAACTATGGAAAGAAATTACCGCCATAATTTTATTCACCTTCCCTAACTCAGATTTTACTATATGATATTTTCAATTTCATGGTACCTTAAAACATTTCAATTTCCGTTATTAATTCTATTTTTATTTACTACATGTCATCCTTAAAGTACATGTAATATTAACTATATAGATCTGGAAAAAAAATGCTGAAGATTTTTTCAAAATAAAAGATTTCGGTTCTATTGAATAAATATACATTACAGAGAAATCAATTTTTGTACGTGAAGATAATAATTAATTTTGCTTTATTCAGAGCCTCTCGATAAGTATTTAGGTAGCGATGGATAGTAACCACGTGATCAGTAAAAATTATGTATTTTCACGTGAATTTATTTTCCGGAATTCCTTACTCCGTCATAGAATAGTCGAAAAACAAAAAGGGATTCCGAAAGTGTTTTGTTGCTGTGACTGGCTCGCCTAGAGAAAATCAGCACATACCACATAAGTATACGTCAATGTCTGTAATAATGGTAGATCAAATGTTTCATCTGTGTAAAACTTTTTGCTAAACGAAATGTTAAACCAACAACCAACCCATGTACATAGATGCGCTACGTAAACAAAGTTGTTGATTGATGCATCGCAATGTCCGAGTGCTGCATGCTGCGAGATTAAATACTGTTTACAATCATTGAGAGGCTAAACAAAGTCTCTTGCAAGAAGAGGAATCTGGTGGACGCATTCAACTTGGACAACGAAATCATAGTTTCGTTTGGTGAGTGAAAAAAAATGCCATAAATTTGTATTCAAAAGTTCAACTCACATTTCCTCGGCTATTTCACAACGCGATTGATAATAACATCTGTAAGTTTAAACACACGACATACAGTAGATGTATTATTTTGTATGTATAAATGTATTCCATGTGTGCTTAAATATAACACCCACCTGTGCATGTAATTGTAAACGGATGTCATGTAAATGTATACCACATTTGTAAACATGGGCTCTCACAACTCTTTTATTAAGAAAATATTGTTATGAAAATAACCGTTACGAAAATAACATACCTTGAACTACATGTATAAAAGTGATGAAAAACAAATATCTGTATAGATAAATATCTGTATAGATCTACTATCTAGGAGTATGGGGGAACCGGATAGAAAGTGGAAGGGGCCAGGGGGTGGGGGGGATGTGTTAAATTATAATTCCCTAGACTATAGTATACATATACTATTACTTTGAAATTTCAGTGACCTAAGACATATATCAAAGTTGAGGTTTCGTGTTTCACACAAACATGTAGGTTGGCAAAATCTTTTTAAAAATGAAAATTAATCACAAGTCTGCATATGTCCTATCAAAAGCAAATGTATGCATTGTATGTATATATGTATACTACACGTATGTCCTTCTCTTGACCCACATTTTGCAAATAAAACAGATATGATGAGTCTATGGCAGTTTATGAAAACATATATGTCATATCGTATTGCAATTTATAATTTTGAAACATCAGTATTTAAATTTTTACTGAATATGTGTTAGGACACAATTTTAAAATTCACATTGTCTGACGCAGTCTAATTACTCAATGGTATATTATAGACCTAACTGTGCAAATATCAATTGTGATGATCTTTTTTCTAGGCATCAGCCTGAGGACCAATGTAGGTTAGATAGGACCAATGCAGGTTGAAGTGGGTTTCGAGTCAACAAGTTTAACAGCAAGAGAGGTACTATACTATATTTTCTTTAGATAAACATCAGATAGCATTTATAAAGACAATTCTGAGTATATCAGATATTCATCTTCTTTGCTATATTTAAATATATTTATCTATATTTTGAACAGGTACACCATTTACAGTGATGATGACATATGTTTGATCAAGTTCCGAAGATTAAAGAACTACTGCAAAATTTGGGACTTCAATGAAAAACATTAATTCACTTATGAGCTCAGAGCAGTGGATGTTGTACAACATACATGTACTTTAAACTAAATTGTGAATTTAAGGGAAAACAAGTACATGTACTCGTGTATTACATGTACATGCCTTTTGAAAGATAATAATATTGCATAGATGTAAAGGAAATTTCACTGTTGATTACTCTTTCTTAGATATATTAGTAAAGAATTGTGCACATGATAGAATACCAATGTTATAACTTCAATCAATGTGTTTGAATTTTCCTTGTAATTCAAAATTTAGTTGAAACATACATCATTGATACACTAATGTACATCAAATTATTAGAAAAGTTTCATAATGGAACTAATCCCCCCCCCTTCCCTATGCATACAGTGGATATAAACCTTCACCTGGGGAAAATACTGTTCTTTAATGCAATATACATGCATTCTCAGTTATCTAATAGTGAGTTTTTGGTTCATTGTGAAACTACAATTAGGAATCTTAAACTTATGAAAGACACACCTATCTGTGAGGGCAAGATGGCTCAGATGGACTTAGTGATCCATGGGCAGTCCATGGGTCTCTTTCCATTTATATTAATTATTTATTGAAATATGAAATGGTTATTTAAACATAGTTGGTGTATCGTACTGTATAGTGATATCAATTACTATCGAAAAATGTGTATAGGTAATATATTGGGTCCAGTTACAAGAAATTATGTGAAAAATAACTAAATATTTAGGCAATCATTGTGAGTGTAAAAAGGTAAACTGCAATAACACATTCTTAAATGGATCATAGAAACGTCTAGTATTGTAATGTTGAATGCTCAAAGTGGTAATTTGGGAATGCTTAATCATTTAAGGTCAATCGTTTATCTCAGCTGACTGTATCTCTTAAAATTCATTTCTGGAAGGGAGGGGGTAGGGTTACAAAATCTGACACAGTTTCAGATTAAACCTCATTTGGTATATAAAAAAAATTCTATTCAATATTTTAGATACTACTTGACTTATTGTAAAAATGAAATAAAATCAGAAATTTTATGAGCAGAATTTTGATGTTGTCAGAAAATGTATGTCTGATAGTGTTTGAGAAACGCCATATTTAAGGTAAATTTGGCCAGTGGCCAAGTCGAACATCCCAATGTTTTCCTTAGATGCATTTTGAATTTCTAATTAATGTTGATTTTTATCTGTTTGTGTTTAATTTACATAAATATATACGACAAACAATATTTCTGATGTCAGTAAAAAAAATTATTGGCTTCTGTGTTAATTTGCTCAATTTTGGCATTTTGGGCTGCAATCTCGCTTTCCTCGAAAATTAACCTGATTACTTTTGTCGATTTTTTTATATGTTTTAGGATAAAGTCCAAAATATTATAATAAATAAAATTGAAAAAAAATTCAATGAGTGTTTTTTGGGGGGCGCTAGCTATCAGTAGCTACCTTAATAACAAATTTATAAATCTTATCAATTCTGTCATTGAAATAATAAATCACAATTTTGCAACAAAAATTTCCCACGCCAAAATGACAGCTAGTATTGCTTTAATTCAATTTTCACATTGTTATATTCCGATTTTCCATTGTTTTCGTCTTGTGTCATTCTTACATCTTGATTACAATACTTGCCATTCTTGATTACATCTCACCTTATTGCATTTTTGCAATCGTTACATTTCTACTTCTAACTTGGAATTTACAACAAGACATTCTTAATTTTAGCGAGATTCAATCTGTAGTTCCGCTTTCCTTGTAAATCCTAGTGTGTTGCATTGCATTCGTCTTTTTATGATTCATTTTTACGCCAGAGGGCATTCGGTCCCGCGTCTCGGTCACATGACTTAAACAAGGTCATCGGCCCCGGTGCAAGGCGTTTTATTCTATAAAAAAGAATATATCAGAACTGCTGACCCCACTTCTCGCTAATTTAGATAAGAAAATGTCTTGCATATATTTTCGTAGTTGCATATTTGGTCATACCATTTTCTCCTTTAGTAAAGTAGTATGTGAAAGATGGCACCATTGAATAAGAAAAAATTAAGCTTGAAAGTTATGAAATGAAGACATACCCCTCTCACATACATGATTTAGGAAATAGAGACTTAAAGCAAAAAAAATTGAGACATTGTCAGTTGATGCAGACTCTAAATTGCTTCCTACGCCCCCCCCCCCCCCCGCCCCCAACCCTCTCTCTCCCTCCCTTCCTAACCACGAGTTAGGATTTTTAATATAGGGTAAAACCCCGGTGGGGGATATTTTTATTTTTTTTTTTTTACTTTTTTTTTTTACCTTTTCTGTAGTCAACTTTCAATTTCTCCTCCACCAACTGCCCTGTATCCGTTGCGAGACGATGGAACGTGCCTGTGAGGCAACATAGTAGCACACAACTGAGCTCACGTACATGAATATCAAGGTGTTCCTTACATGATAAAACGTACAACTCTACATTTAGGTATTAAACGTGTCACAGGGCAATTCTAACAATTACAATTTTTAACAGTTGCTATCTGGATGCATAAATATATTTTGAATAATGCTAGTTGCACGTTGACGCATATATATGTATTCATTTGTTTGTTAATTAATTCCCATTTTAAAATCTAATCTTTCATCAGCAAAATTTTGCTGGACTATGAAAATGAAAGCCCAACCAGCTTGCAACTTTTATTTCATAAATTCACGAAAAGTTGTACAACAACGGACGATTGTCTGTTCTATATTCACGAAAAGTTGAAAGGCGTTCCGAAGCCACCTTAAACCTGATTCCAGTGGGTCGGGGTCATGAATCTTAAATGACATGTACATACACATAAATTCATCCTCTAGTTTCATAACTTCTATATGATAGTGTTGTATACCCTATTCCGTGGTTACTCTAAAACTTCATAGTTATTTCGGATTTCAAACATTTCGGTTGAGCATCACTGAAGAGACATTATTTGTCGAAATGCGCATCTGGTGTATCAAAATTGGTACCGTATAAGTTTTACATTATGACCCCTGGGTCGAGGCCTCTGCTGGTGGACTGTTAGTCCCCGAGGGTCTCTACAGCCCAGTAGCTAAGTACTTCGTTACTAGCTTGAAAATACGGATGTATATTTAATTGCTGTTTTATAATTTAGAAATTCATTTCAAAATTAAGGATTATCTCCCTCATGTATAGCTATTATCCTTGGATGAATTTGGCTCCACTTGTTTGGCACGCTGTTTTTGGCTATATTTAGCTCTAAAACTTCATAGTTATTTCGGATTTCAAACATTTCGGTTGAGCATCACTGACGAGACATTATTTGTCGAAATAAGCATCTGGTGCATCAAATTTGGTACCGTATAAGTTTTACATTACTACTCCTCCTAGACAATTGATCCCACCTCCGGTGAGTCCAAGGGTTCGTATGTGCCGAACTCTCCATTTTTTTCTGTTAATGCTTATAGGAGTTATGAGATTGATCACTGTTGGTTATATTCACCTTTCTTCCTTCATTCAGAAGGATCATAATCAAAAACACAGACATACGTGATTGTTTAATCGCCCGGCATTATATATATATATAGAGAGAGAGAGAGAGAGAGAGAGAGAGAGAGAGAGAGAGAGAGAGAGAGAGATTGTTTAGAAATTATTTGAAAGTAAAAACGACGACGAAAAGTGAGGGAAAGAATTCGAATAAGATACCTGTATCTCAATCTTAAAAAATAATCTGAAATGTTTAACACGAATCCGACAGAGGGAACCGTATGATAATCTCACCTATTTCAAAATTTCAAATCTGCTTTCTACAGGTAGCTGTTAGACCATCATTTTGTTTTCATCAAGCTACTGTCATGCACTTGAATCATGTTTACATGTACCTCTCGACAACAACAATGAATTGTACGTGAATCTCGTTCCTTTATTGTATGTGTTTTCTTTCAATGAATGTGGTGATCAACGTGTCAGTTTTGGGTATAGCTATGTGTGCTGAATGTATATCTTCATTGCTCTCATCAGCTGACGTTCTTCCCATCTGGTTTTTTGCTTTATATCTGCTAAATTTATGCCCATCTCCAGGGTTTCTCGCCAGTTGTGTTAGTCAGAGGCTGTCGTTTCTAGGTCTTCCAGATCGAAGCCTTTCGTCTTCAGGTCACGCTTGAACACATCTTTATGATGTGTTACATGGCGTCAATTAGGTCCCACTGCCAGGTCGTCGTAAAGAAGGTCATTTGGGATACGTTCGCCATCCATGCGACAAGTCTGAGTCAGCGCATGCGTATATGGGTGTATATGATGAACATGCTTGACATCCCTGTCTGGTTGGTGATCCGGTCCTGTCAGATGATGCCCATGTTAGAAGGTGCTCGGTCTGACTGCATATCATTCATGTTTTACTACTGTAGAGGAGGGTACTCAACACACACCTTCATCTTGCTTGGTGTTTTGTCGTCAGAATGATTATTTTTTTCGGATTCACTTTGAATAGGCGGCCCATGTTTGTGGATGCGTTGTTGATTCGTGCTTCCCGCTCGATATCCAGAAAAGGCTGCTGGAGGTAGTCATAACACGAAACAAAGACACATTTACGCAATTCTTATCTAAAAGAATGAATTCTTGTCATCATTGGAACGAGTAGATGTACACAGAATGCACAGGAATCCCCTTCGGTTTTAAAATGTAACAATTACACTAAACCAGGTCTCAGAATTTAACATCATAGGGACGTATATTTTAGGTGGAATCCGTTCTGCCTCCCAAAACGATGTAAGAATGGCTAAAGCGAAAGGCGGTTTGGATTCCAATCAAAATACACAGTAAATCTAACATATGAAATTGCGGCACACATCCAATACCTTTTTCAATTTTTAGGTCACCTTAGTAAATTCAGATGACTTATTACAGTTGGTTGTCGTCGTGCGTCGTGTTAACAATTGGACATTTTTAACTTCTTGATAAATACTATTACAAGTATTTTCAAATTTGGTATAAAGCATCTGTGGCACCAGGGGATACATATTATAAATTACAGGACTACTGAACCCCTGAGACTCTAGGAAAGGGGAAAAATCCTCAAAATGACAAATTTTCAAAAACCTTATTTACCACCACACAAGTTTAAGAAAAACTAAATGAATAGTGATGTAAAGCAGGTAGGCTTATACCAAAATTTTAAATTTCACGATCTCCAGGGTAAGAGTTCTGACCCCAGGACGGGGTCAAACTTACTATATAGTGTTTATGTGTAAAACACTTATGCACATCGTTACCGCTATTGATACTAAATTGATTGATTGATTGTTTTGCTGTTTTCCGCCACTCTCAACACTTTTTCAATTATCTATTGGCGCCCAGTTTTTATTGGTGGACGAGGGAACTCAGATACAATGTACCTGGGAAGAGACCAAAGACCTTCCGAAAATAAACTGGGAAACTTTCTCACTTACCGGCGCGAGCGGGATTCGAACACGCGCCGACCAGAAGTAAGAGGTCGTGTAATGTTGAACGTGATGCTCTAACCACCCAGCCATGGAAGCCCTTACTAAATTGAAACTAAAAGGATATTTATAAAGAGCAGGTAGTCCTTTACCAAAATTGTAGATTTGATGATCCCATGGGTATAGGCTTTGGTATCAGGGAGGGTCCAAAATGGTCAGTTATTAAATGTGTAAATTTAAAAGTTTACTACTATTCCAATTCATATTGGTATGAAGCATCTCTGGAAGAAGGGAGTATCAATTGTAAATTCCAGGATTTCTGCACCTTTGGGGTCTTAGGACCGTGGAAACAAATGCACAAAATTGACAAGTTTTCAAAAATCTTCTCTAGAACAGCACAGGTGTGCGAAAAACTAAATGCATAGTGATGTAGACCAATGAGGCCTCTACTAAAATTGTAAATATCATGATCTCCGGGGTGGGAGTTCTGACCCCAGACTGGAGACAAAATACCAGAGAGTGTTTGTATGTAAAACACTTAAATAACATCTTCTTTACTGATATTGATACTTAATTGAAAATATATATTGTTGTTTGTTTGTTTTTTTATGAAAAACAAATATCTCCCCAGTTCCCCCAGATTGGAAGTGCTCCAAATGAAGCCTCCTTGTCTTAATGTGCTGCATGGCATGGAGGAGAAAACATGAACATGAACAGAGACATTATGAACTCCAATAATATAGGAGAAGTGTTCACAAACTATTTACACCCCTTATCCCTCAGATCCACTTTTCTATAACTTTAAGGATAACAATCGGATCCTTCAGTCCCTACAATATGCACACCTATAAATGGAACGGATGCATTTCACTAAGTTCCAATCCTAACTGATAAGCCATATAGGAGAAGTGTTCACAAGCTATTTTACATCCTCCACCATCTTAGATCCACTGTAACTTTTTAGGACAATAATTGGATCCTCCTGTCCCTACAATATGCACATTTACGAATGGAAACGAATCATTGTACAAAGTTTCAAGTCTATTGAAAAGGCCATATAGGAGAAGTGTTCACATCCGAACAAAAAGTACAAAACAAGATGTCCCCTCCTGAAAAAAGGGGGGAGATAACAAAATGTATATTTAGACAGAGCAGGTAGTATTTTACTAAAATTGATACCAAGCATAGGGGTTTGGTATTGGGTCGGGGCAAAAATGGTCAGTTATTAAATGTGCGAACAATACCAGTTTTTAACTTCTTGATAACTACCATTCCACTTCTTTTCAAATTTGGTATGAAACATTTTTGGAACAAGGGAGAAATGAATTGTAAATTTCAGGATTTCTGCACCCCTGGGGCCTTAGGTGGTTGGCAAAAACTCATTTCGTAATATTATGTCCTGTTTAGTGAAAGGTTTTATTTGCAATCGCAAATCCCATTCATACTTCTAATTAAAAACAACAGGTTTCTTCAAGCTTAGATAATTCATAATTATTGCTTAGTCTGATATCAAATTGATAATTTCAAATTATAAAACCAATTCATATTGCACTTTGATAATCATAATACTTAAAAAAGAATTACAATTACTTTTGTACATTGTATTTAATTTATGCAATAAAGTGCCTTTTTGTTGTTGTTGTTTTCTATGGTGACGAAGATAACAAGCATTGCAGAAAAAACTTCATTACCCGCTTACACGTGTTAGGATTTCTTGCACTTTTATAATTGGTACCGTATATAATCCGAAATAACAATGACGTTTTAGAGCTATCATAGGGGGAAACAGTGTGCCAAAAAAAGTGGAGTCAAATTCGTCTAGGGATAAGAGCTATGCGTGAGGGAGATAATCCTTAATTTTGAAAAGGATTTCTAAATTTTATAACAGCAATTAAATATACATCCCTATTTTCAATGATAGGTTTTAATCATTTTGTAGAATTCTGCACGTCTGTGCAACTGTGGTATCGATTATCATTATTTGATGAAAATATCTTATCAATCTAGTCATTTTACGTTCTTCTGAGTCGGATGCTTGACAAAATGTGGCATTTGACTCATACAGTCAGACACATTTTTAAAACATTTTGAATAGAGATAACGAAACTTGTAGTATATCTTAAAAGTGGCTCAACTCAAGTCTTGAATGTTTTAAATGCCGAGTTGATGTTTAAAGCAATATGCTAGCTTTTAAGTGAAATTTGTATCTTAAGAATGAAAAGCAGGTCATTTGATAAATATGAAGAATCTGTGTCCAAGGAAATTTCAGCATACTCTTGAAAAACACGATGTTCAAATGCTAAACAGATACATATATTGTCAATGCGAAACCCAGGAATCATATCAATATTAACGCAGAATGTATGTGCATAGAAAATATCAATATGTTTTAGTTCTATTTCTATTGAAGAAGCCGCTATCTATGATATCAACAACAACAAAACTTGGTCGTGTAGAGTAGTTTTGTTTATCGTAATTGCCCAACTCTTAGTTTGGTATTCCTTAGAGGAGTTATGAAATTGATTACTGTTCGTTATATTTACCTTTTTTATTTTCAACAGGGAAATACTAAAACCTGTCTATTGAATGAATAATGATGTTTTCACAGTTGTTATTTTCACAGTGTGAAAATAATAACTGTCCTACTTATTATTGTGCCAAATTACACATTCGTGATTCATAAGATAACCTTTATTTTACGTTATATATATTCAGTATTTCATGTCCCAAATTAAAATTTAATTAAATATGTTTTATTGTTCAAACATATCTATTTTTAGATATTTTGCATATTTCTAAGGTACTATATTTTCTGCGCTATATTGATTTGACCGTTAATACAGGGACAGTTGACAGTTCGTTTTACAGTCAAAATCAGAGAAAATGTAATAAACTGAAAATGCAATGGGTTTTTTTTATTGCTGAGTATATAATTCATCTCACCCGTGAAACAGGATGGTTGTTCTAAAATTTTCTCTCGTGCTACACACTCGTGAAATAAATTCTATAACAAACAAACATTTAACATCCTATACATATTCGGGTTATAGAGATGAATAAAAGAAATGGTGAAAATAAAAATGTGAATATAACAAACTATGATTAATATCATAATTCCTATCAGAACTGCAAAATTAACTACAGGACAAACATGAACCCCTGGATACACCAGAGGTGGGATCAGTTACGTAGGGTGAGTACACATTCCCTGTCGACTGGTCACATCCGCCGCAAACACTATATTTATATCACGTTAATGAGGTAATTTGTAGACCAAATCAGTGCCTAAAGAACGGTCTAACAATTAGCATGAAACACGTCAGATTGCATTTAACCCAATGACAAGTTGTGTTGATAAATGAACGCATTACATAAATGATAAAATTTGCGAAATGCTGACTTTGAATGAGACTGTTGAAATCCATGTGTCGAATCCCTTTGTGTTCGTAATAACTACATTAAATTCGGGATGATTGTACGTGGATTATTCTAAGCAAATTTGAATTCATAAAGTTGTGAATATTATCTACTTCTTGAGTTGGTTTTGCATGTATACAAGGATCCATAAAAGACTGCAAAATCAATCACATTATTACTCTCATATGTTTGTGAATTTGAGGTTAAATACCAGTGTCATGACAGGCTGAATTGTTGATAAAGTTGGATGATTTGGGAAATGATATTTCTGATATAGAAATGTAGTAATGTCTTTTTTTTGTCAAATAAAATTCTACTAAATAGCACATTCGTGTGAAATTATATGATTTTGGAGACATATCTGTGTTACAGTGCTTGTACAATAGAAACAATGCTTTTTTTAAATGTTCTAGATTCATGCTTGTGTTATGTGAAGGTTTAAAAATAATAATAGCAGAAAAATGTTCCAAGATCATTTACAAATATTTGAATATGAAAGAGTTTAATCCAGCATCCATAAACAAATGGAAGAATGCAAGAATTAAACGAAGAGGAGTTATGAGATTAATCACTGTTCGTTTTCCTCGCCTTTCATATGCTGATTCACTTCTAGATATTTTCAAGTTTTGTTTTAAAACAACATGCGATTTCGCTGTACAATGGTTACAATGGCTACAATTTAGAATGTTATATAGGTTACTCCCTATGGAATATTACCAAAAGAAAATTATCATTGAATCAACAGACTGTTGGATATTGTGATTGGATAATGTGGAAATAACTGTGCATAGTTTTGCTTCTTATGAAAAAATAAACAATGCTGTAGTGAGTTGAGCCTTCCCATTTACAGAAAGGCACATGCAAGAGTTGGTCTCAAAGTGTTGAACATAATTTGGGGAAATTTTCTTTATCCTCTAATAACAAAGTCATTAGTTGTATTGGTCTTTATGCTAAGCAGTATATTTATATTTGTTTGTTGCAAAATAAAATGCCAAATCTGTGTGGATTTTTACGTCATTTACAAATAAAATATAAAGAAGAAAAATATGCTGAAAGTCAAAATTTTAGATTGAATAGTTTAAAAAAGTGTTAATTGTTTCAAGGCATTTTGGTTGAGTAGCTGTTATTACACGTATTTCATTTATTACTCCTGCTATTATTTTTTCTTCTCATATAGTGTATGGACTTTGTTTTAAAAAATCCAAGTAACCACTTAACTAGATCAGTCCTTTGTGTATGTCCATTATGTGCACTCTTTGAAAGTGTTTAGGTGTAGAGAGTCAAAGAGTGAGAGTGATATACGTGTGTATGTTTAAAAAATAAATATATTTTATATTGGTTTCAATCCTTGCTTGCATGAAACAAAAATTAAAACAAATATTTAGAAAAATTGCTAAATAGCTTAATAAGTATTAGGTGGAAACAAATATTTATATGATATCTACAGGTTATTGAATCCTCAATTATTCAATAGGAGAAGATTGTCATCACGATTTTCTTTAATTCGTCATCAAAAATCGACCTTACAGACTCTGAGAAAGTAAACATACTCACTTGTTTACAGTACAAGCCTGTCTCACTATAAACATTATATTAGGAGTACACCTGTGAATTAATGTTTTTTAATACAGATTTTTTTTTTTTTGAAAATTGAAAGCATTGTGGTATATCTGGTGGAAGGACAGAAGAGAAAGTTAATTCAATTACATCCACCAGCCCCTCGAATATGATATACATGTAGTGTCAAAAGAGCATGTTATCTCTTCATATATATAGACACAGAATGTACAAAATGGTGGTGGTGGCTTCAGTGCTTGTTATAAGAGTTTTGTGTTATTAATCGATATAAGTATTTAGAGAGATTTTCTACGTAATATTAGCTGTCAATTCATTTTGATTATATCCATATATATGATTATATTCATATATATATATATTCAATGTATATATAAAGTCAGTTTGGCTTCGCAACAATTCTGACTGTAGAGTAACAATAACGATTCTCACCTGTTATACCTTCTCTAACAACCATATGTCGGATGGAATATGCAGTCAAGAGCCATCTTTTTGAAGCAAACGCACTAGCTTCCTGCAAATCTGTATGAACAGGAAATATTCGTTGACCAAACAGTACATTAAGACCACTTTCATTGATGATATTGTCGTCATGCATGGAGCTCGTTCATTTTACTTCTACTTCGAGGATTTTGTAGAATAGAACAAAGGCTACCTATATGTTGATGCTGTGATAATAGTATATATTTACGTACTCATTTTCAAATTCATTTGGGGCAATGATTTGAATGTTAGTGCCATTAATGGCCCTAACAACTCTCAGAAACCCAGCGATACAACATTACTATTCTTGCTTTGTTTTTATGATTGTCGGGAGGATTATGTGTGAATTTAATGAATTGCGCAAATATTATGGAGGACAGACTTCGGAGGGTTGCAGTTATAGTCCTACACAAGGTGAACTGAGAAACATCCAAGTCGTCTTCATTACATATCCGCGTCTTAATAGTGGCAAAAAGACGTACAGTTAGTACGCTTTTCTTAAGGTAATTCCCCATATCACGTCAAATAACGTTAGAAACGTTATTCACGAGTCACGAACGTTATCACACATTCAATGAACCCGATGGCATTTTGGTGAATTTTGTAGATCGTATCAGGACTGATTGTTTGAAAGCAAACAACAAAATTTTAGAATTAAAAAACGACAACATACGAATCGCAATAATACAAACAAGCCGGTTCAATACAAAACAACGCTTGGGAGAGAAAACGCTTATAGTTATATACATGCATCGCGAAGTCATAAACTCTCCATACACATTGTGTTATGACACACAGTCGTTTAGTAATTCCCGTGAGATTTCTGCAAATATTACAGATTATGATGTTAAATCGTGATGCCAACTTTCAATATATCTATTGTAGGCCATTTCTTTTGTGTGATGACGGGTAGAAATATCGAATCTCCTATTCAACAAAATGCTAATTTTTGTGTGCTACATGTACCAACAGTCACATATTTTTGTTATGTTTTCCTTATAATTTATTTAAACCAGCTGAAAGAATACAATCGATGTCGTCATGATCCAAATCCAATATATGCAAAATCTAAAGCTATATATGACATTGTAACCCCCTTGCAGTTTGTTTATATTTATTTACACGACAAACTCGCTTTCGAGGCCCTCCGAATCCATAATAAATGTACATATATACATGCACATGTATGTGCATTATATCTCTGTTGTGTCTAATGATTTTAGGGTGTTAAATTTAGATCATACGCTGACAGATTTGTCATATATCTCGGCCCTATCTCTAGGCCTAGGTGTCGTACGTTTGTGTTCTTCTACAGTATATGTTGTAATGTAATTTTCTTTTATCTAAAACACTTTTGTGGCCGGACATGACCTTCACTGATGTTTTGATTAAAACGTCTCGGAATGTATGCGGTAGTTACATGTCGTTTCAAAATATATGAATTTCCCAAAATTTGTAACTTGAGCATAGCATTCTCCGAATGAACTTTAAAATGTAAAAATCATTCTGATCTACATCACTTTGTTCCAACTTGATCTGACGACATAATGTTATTTTTTCATCTATTGTGACGTCATGTCAGTCTTCATGTGACGTAGGATAAGCTCCATAGTAAAGTTAGGATTTGTCTAACTTCAAGCCCGAACCCTAAACCTTACGGCAATCAATGAAAGTGGTTTTTAGTTATTTGAAGCTTTAATGTTTTAAAATGTTTTTCAAAAACTACCCTGTCATATTTCTTGAAATGGTAATTTAGTAATGTAAATGGTGAATGAAACATGTTTGCAGAGATAGGAATTTTAGGCACCATTTTCCAATATGCGTTTTTTCAAGGTTTTTAACCTAGAAGGGGTCATTGGGCTCACAAATTATCCGATACCCTATCTAATTCTTATGTCAAATGATTGCTGGAATGTAAAGGTAAAACATATTGAAATGTTTAAAAAATCTGAAGGTTTTTGAAAACACAAATTTTCGAATATGGTAGGCTATAGTTAGTCAAATTTTATACTCACATTTTCATCACCTTGAAACCAAGAGCATGGTTCAGTAGATGAAAAATTATTGAAAACAGTCAAATGCAATACATTTTCTTTACTTCATATGAAGGAAACATATTTCTATCGTTTAAATAAAGACAGTGCCTTAAAATGTATGTATGTTAAGACTGCTTGTTTTAAACTGATGTGTTCTATTTTTAGAAGTGGCTGTACTCTAGGAAAGGCTGCTGAACATATTTTTCTTCGGGAATTTGGTCAATATACATCCTCGACAAAATACATGCAAATTTTGATAGAAATCTGTAGGTTTTTCAATATTAAGATGTGGTATGGGGAATTATCTTAAGATACTGTAAAATATTGTACACTGTGGTTTCATGTCCAATTAAAGTTTTAATGCAATAAATACAGACTGAGTTTAGTTTAAACCCTTTTACAGGTTGTGCTGAGATAAATATTCTTTTCATTGTCCACAACATAGCCTATTCCTCTGTTGACAACCATTATGATCCCGAGCTTAAGTTTTTTCTTAAAAGATTAAGACACTCATTATGCCATTGTGGTGTCGCCGGATTTTATCAGTCCCGCTTCAGATTTCACTGTACTTTAATTTGCTTATTGTGTATTTCCGAGACGTTTCTTTTAATTGGCGACAGAACTTCATCTCTATAATGAATTATATCGAAGATTATGCCAGACGATGGGCTAAATATGAAAAAGAACTCGATACATTGTCAGAATGTCTTGAAAGCATAAGAGGAATATTAAAATTCCGCATTAGACTTATTAAAACAAAAGTACGTACCATTTATCCATCTGTGTTTAGTAAGCCAGAAGTGATAAAAGAATTAGATAGGTTACATGAGGAATAGTGTTGGTTACAGCTGACGAAGCTATTAACAATATTGTCTTTGTTTGTAAGGCTCAGTATTACAACTGTATTTTAAACTTGGCATTAATTTTACTTTTAGTATTCGTACTTATACTCCAATGCCCCTTCAAATCATGAAGTATTTAATTCATCGTGAGGAATGGTCATGTATTATGTTAAAAAGGCATAGGTTTTGATGTTATTGATTCGGGAAAGGTTTTTGCGATTTCAAGTTTACTAAAAGTTCTTTAGAATTTTTTAGAATCCACATTTGATTAACACCACTTCTGGCATATATAGTCGCATAGTAAGTTTGAAGTTTCTCCTTCGCAGCTGTTAATATTTTCGTGAGGAGCAAAGATAGGGGCTTAGTAGAACACTTACTGGATCCAGCAATGCATATTTGTTTTTGTTTTTTGTAAGGGTTTTAATGTAGTTTAGAAATCCAGTATAGGTACGGTAACTCATATTCATTCGACCCATTGACTGGGATATTAAATGTGTCTAAAACTGAAGCATGGTTTTGAAGAATTTCCTGTTTTGAAAGAGCAGGTGGAGTATATGTACGATTACCAAAAGTGGAATTAATGCCAAGTTCGTTTAAATACAGTTGTAATAATGAGTCTTACAAGCAAAGACAATAATATCATTATGCTGTGTAAATCGTGGGTTGGATTTGAAATATTTTTTGTAGTTTCCACTTTGTAAGGATAACTTACTTATTTTATAGTTTGTTACTCTTTGCTGTAAATCTACACGGAGGAAACCAATAAACTATCAAAAGTCTTTGATCTGTTTTCAAATAATACGGAATCTGAAAGGCTTCCAAAGCGTAGATTGAAGAAATGAGAGGAATAATTAAAAGAGACTAATCCGCAGAGACAAAGAGAAGAAACGTGACAACTCCAATCCAGGAAGAATACTAACAGAGGGATGAAGTTCACAAAGAGATTATCAGATATAAAACGAGGCATTGGTACAGGGAGAACTCACTGTTCGTTATCACATGAGATTGATCACTGTTCGTTATCTTCACCTTGCCTTTAATTGATGAGGTCAGGGAAGACTTAAGTCCCCTTACATCAATTGAAGAACTAATGTCAGAAAACATATCTAGAACTTCCTGATAACTTTATAGAATACCTTAAAAATGTGATTCTATGTTAATGAGAAGGAGTCATCACCAAGATTAATGCATAAAGCAGTGATATGCGAAACAAACTCCACCACAAGAAGAATATAATTTTTACTGAACCCACCACCTGCTTCAAGGAGCCATATATCAAGGTCCTAAAAGAGTTGAAATATCATATACGCTGACAGGAATGGAGCAGAACTGACTAATCAATTTATATATATCAAAAAATATATTTTTTGAAGAAGAAAAAAACCCAGAAATATTCAATCAAAGAGCAGGTCTAGAATTAAAATTACGATCATCAAGGTGGACTTTCACCTCCCAATAGAGGATTCAGTATCGGGAGCGCATATTATGCCGAAAGCTTGCCAACAAAACAAACTGAACCACATCTCGAATCATATTTTGATCAGCCTCCCTAAAAAGCAAACCGTGTTTCACATACACAGATTCAACCTGTACGACTTATATTCGGTAAAACCAATCATGAGAATATGACATATCTGGTGTGTCCAGGTGTCCGTGTTTGCCCATCTATTTGCTTATAGGAGATCGATCACTATTCGTTAGCTTAACCTTTCACATATTGTAGGTTCTCTACCAAACCCGCCCGAATTTTCCTTGTCTCATTTGCTGCACCCACATGCTACACCTTTTCAATCGGTTTATTGTTAACAATCACAATAAACGTTTTGCATGATACATGTAACAACAATATAGAAAAACCAATGGAGGATATGACAAAGGTTCTTATCAAAAAGGATCATATCCGGGAAAAATTACAAAGTACGGGGATAATCCCAGATTATATCTCGCATGAAAATGTACTTTTAAGTACACCATGCAGGACTTAAATGCAACACCATCTGAGGAGCTCGACATGCTAATCCATTATCGTGGAAATATTTCCAGACAAGCAGCGACACTGTGACCTCATTAAGATAAGTTTGATAAACCACGAGGAACAATTTGGTGCACCCACTTTCGTAGGAAAGCTCCCTTTGATTTAAAATTACATAATTTACAAAAATCGGAACTCATTACATAATCTCGACGACTTAGAAGAAATCGCGTCAGCTTCAGTATGCTTCCGTCTTTGAATACTTTGACTCTCCAATCATCAACCCTTTCGTTTTGAAAATTCCTACAACACTACAACAACATCACAGGATAAATTGATTATTAAGGCGACAAAATATAAGAAGCGGGAAGCAGGAGAGTATCCACCTTTGTATTTGTTTTTGAGGAAGAAATAGCCAAGATGAAGAATGATCCGAGTTTAAATTACAGACCCCATGAAAACCACAAAAAACGTGCAAAATCCAACAATAGTTATAGAAGTAATGACATGACGACTTGAAAGTTGGAACATCCTAATTAAATTCATAAAAATATCGAAAGGAAGTCAAATGATTAAAAAGGTGCATCTTCATCACAGGGAAAGTCAACTCTCCACAAACATTGAGGGAGTGCATCAAAACATTGATCTCATCTTATTAGATGACACGGAAGTCAGACCAACGATTGAAGTCAACAAGGCTAACGCAATGACATACTTTGTGGACTTGGTGTTCTCATTCATTCCTCAAGAAATATCTATACTGGACTACATAATGTCGTAGTATAGCCATCCAGTGACACGTAACATCGAACACAAAGGAACCATGTGAACACTGACCCAGAATATGTAACATCGAACACCAAGGAACCATGCGAACACTGACCCAGAATATGTAACATCGTACACAAAGGAACCATGCGAACACTGACCCAGAATATGTAACATCGAACACCAAGGAACCATGCAAACACTGACCCAGAATATGTAACATCGAACACCAAGGAACCATGCAAACACTGACCCAGAATATGTAACATCGAACACCAAGGAACCATGCGAACACTGACCCAGAATACGTAACATCGAACACCAAGGAACCATAAGAGCACTAACCCAAAATATGTAACATCGAACACAAAGGAACCATGAGAACACTGACCCAGAATATGTAACATTGTACACAAAGGAACCATGCGAACACTGACCCAGAATATGTAACATTGTACACAAAGGAACCATGCGAACACTGACCCAGAATATGTAACATTGTACACAAAGGAACCATGCAAACACTGACCCAGAATATGTAACATTGTACACAAAGGAACCATGCGAACACTGACCCAGAATATGTAACATCGTACACCAAGGAACCATGAGAACACTGACCCAGAATATGTAACATCGAACACAAAGGAACCATGCGAACACTGACCCAGAATATGTAACATCGTACACCAAGGAACCATAAGAGCACTGACCCAAAATATGTAACATCGAACACAAAGGAATCATGTGAACACTGACCCAGAATATGTAACATCGAACACAAAGGAACCATGCGAACACTGATCCAGAATATGTAACATCGAACACAAAGGAATCATGCAAACACTGACCCAGAATATGTAACATAGAACACAAAGGGACCATGCAAACACTGATCCAGAATATGTAACATCGAACACAAAGGAATCATGCGAACACTGACCCAGAATATGTAACATAGAACACAAAGGAACCATGCAAACACTGATCCAGAATATGTAACATCGAACACAAAGGAACCATGTGAACACTGGCCCAGAATATGTAACATAGAACACAAAGGAACCATGAGAACACTGACCCAGAATATGTAACATTGTACACAAAGGAAACATGCGAACACTGACCCAGAATATGTAACATCGAACACAAAGGAAACATGCGAACACTGACCCAGAATATGTAACATCGTACACCAAGGAACCATAAGAGCACTGACCCAAAATATGTAACATCGAACACAAAGGAAACATGTGAACACTGACCCAGAATATGTAACATCGTACACCAAGGAAACATGCGAACACTGACCCAGAATACGTAATATCGTACATCAAGGAACCATGCGAACACTGACCCAGAATACGTAATATCGTACACCAAGGAAACATGCGAATACTGACCCAGAATATGTAACATCGTACACCAAGGAACCATGCAAACACTGACCCAGAATATGTAACATCGAACACCAAGGAACCATGCAAACACTGACCCAGAATATGTAACATCGAACACTAAGGAACCATGCGAACACTGACCCAGAATATGGTACTACTGCTCCAAGTATTTGAATTCAAGCGCCCTGTAATTTCCATATGAACACTTACAGTGCTTTATGGTAGAAATCAGAAGGGGAAAGTAGTGTCGCCAGATTTTAGACGTATATTAGTTAAGGGTTGTAATGAATAAACCTCATGTTTCTTATTATTTGTAATTTGGCATAATGAAAGTCATGGGTTGGATTTGACATAGTATTTTTTTTATAATTTCAACTTTGTGAGACAACGCATCTGTTTTTACAGTTTCTTAATTATTCCTGCAAATTGACAAAGTATAATTGTGCACAAGCTTTATAAATTATTATAGATGACACTTAAGAACCAATTAAGGATTATCTCACACTTAACTTGTTTTATGAACAAAAATGTTTAATCACGTCAAAGTTTCAGAGTTACATGTTTTTTTAATTACTTTGAGAAAATTTTATACCGAGCGAAATAGGGCTCTAAATGTAACACGCATGTAAAAGAAAAATGAGAAAATAGGCAAATGAAGAGAGATAATCTCTACATATTGTGATGAATCAGGTTATACCAATCAAAGAAACTCGGGTGGTATGGGGTTTTGTCATTTTCCCTACAGTGAACTGGACTGGGCCAATGCTATATATATATATACAGCGGTCGACCGCAGATCAGTCAGTCTGATCTCCGCAGCTGTGCAGAGAACACCATAAGAGAAGCTGAATAAGCCGATCTTGTGTAAGTAAAAAGGCTACCTTGGGGCTGAATAAGCCTTATAGTGTAGGTTAGCTACGTTAGGGCTGAATAAGCCTTATAGTGTAGGTTGGCTAGCTGATCAACCATCGTAGCTTTGACACTTGGCAATAAAGGTTGAATAAGTATGTACCCCAGTGTCAAAGTGAGCTGGAGACATCAGCTGGTAAGAAACCTCAGGTCGGTAGTCTGAACCATTGGTAAGGGCCAGTTGTCCGGGGACATTGGATATAGGGAAGTAAAGGGTTAGGTTAAATCCTTGTTGAATTATATCTTGATTTTGAGATACGAATCGTAGTAAATATATTGATTAGGTAAATTGGCTGAAACAATCATCGTAAATATATTGAATAAGTTCGTTTCTTGCCTTGTAGATAATAGGCATTCCTGTAAATCATATGCACTGCAGAATCCCGGGTGTAACCGGGTACGTGTCCACAGATAAATAGTGACCGCTCGGCTGGACACACGTTACAATACGTTCACTGAAAATTTTGTGATCCGTATGGGCGCCGTCATTTTCGTTTGTTCGTTAGTTACTTCTTCAATTATTCGTGTTTTAATTTTGATTGCCAAAAATATAAGACTAGCATGCAGTTTGTAATCAAATACTCGGTTTGTTGAAAGTGAATGGTATAATCATCAATGTTACAATTATCAAATAGAAAAATAGTAATACGACTAAATAGATGAACGAGTTCATGAGTTTTTTAAAATAAAAATATTCGATATACCCTTATTGTTTTAGGACTTTGAATTTGTTGGTTAAATTTGTTTAGTTCTAAATGTATTTTAAATTGCAAACGGGATTTATTATTGTTTATCATTGTTTGATTTGAAAGAGAGAAACAAGAGGCCCACGGGTCTTATCGGTCACCTGAATACTAGTGAAAAAGTATCACTACTCCCACAGGCTAGGAAATCTAGAAAAAAAATCATGTTCTGAATATCTAAGGTAAATTCTAATGTTCAGCAACAGTATAAAAGAAGATGTGATCTTAAAACTTCACTGCCCCCAAAAGTGCATACACTGTTGAAAGGCTTTAGATATTAGGTGTATTAACATTTAAACATCAAAAGATGTGACAAATTTGGACCCATCCTAAAGTCATAACCCTGGGTTATGAAATTCACCATTTTTTGTACATCCTTTTCTGCTTAATTCCTAAGTATGCATTCAAATTTTATACAGTATCAGCAAACTTGCACATAAATACTATATGTATATACTAAGTTTGGCCTCACCCTGGGGTCAGAAGCCCCTACTCTGGGAATAATCAAATTTACAATTTTGGTAAAAGACTACCTGCTATATCCATTTAGTTTCAATTAGTATAAATGGCACTAAAGAAGATGTTATTGAAGTGTTTTACATATAAACACTATATAACAGGTTTGGTCCGGTCCTATGATCAGAACCCCTACCCCGGGGATCATGAAATTTACAATTTTGGTAAAGGCCTCCTACATTACTATGCTTTTAGTTTTTCTTACACGTGTGTGGTTCTTAAGAAGAATTTTACAAAATGGTCAATTTTGGGCAGTTTTGACCCACCCCTAAGGCATCGGGGTGCTGGAGTCCTGAAATTTACAATTTATGTCTCCTCTGTCGCAATAATACTTCATATCAAATTTGAAAAGAATTGAAATGGCAGTTATTAAGAACAAGTTAAATGTTCAATTGTGAACGCACGACGGACGACGACGGACGACAACCAATTGCAATAGGTCACCTGAGTTTACTTAGGTGACCTAAAAAGTCGAGGTTTAACATGAGGTCATAATGCACGGTTTCCGTTGGCTAGCGTTATATTCCCTGCGGTGAATGAATAGGCCGATCCTGTTGTTATCCTCACATATTGCCCTTCAATATTTAGACGTTACTGTGTGCATAGCACAAGGGGAATTTCATACATAGAATAGATAATTATATATTTCAAAGATAATTCTAATTAACCGTACTTAATTGAATTATGATCGTCAATGATCATAATCTAATCCTTCGCTCTATCCAACGGTCACACCGTACATATTACTTCAGTACATTCTAAGACTGTTCAGGATTCCAAGGGTCAGTGTATCAAACAGCCGATACATGCATGTTCGGTTGATTTTGTTTGGATAATGCGTTAATTTACATATCTTGCTGATAACTTAAGGAAATAAAGCGAGTTATGTTGCTGATAATTAACGAAATGATACCACGTTGTCCGGGACTTTTACTATTAGAGGTAGTAATTCTTCTTTTCTCGGGCACTTCAAATTGAAAGAACGGTGAGAGCATACGGAATGTAAGGTAAAAAAAACGATAAACGCTTTGTGAAGTATGTACTCGAGCGGTTAGAGAAAGGTGAACACAAAACTGTGAAAACATAGCGAACGCTGAACGAACGATGAAACTGGGAAAGTAGAAAGTTTCAGGGACTGGCCATACAAGAGTTATATATCTGTACACTATAATGTTATACATACATGTACCCTCAAAATGCATTGTCATGCATGTTCCTCTTTTAAATATGTTAGATATAATGCAGCGGTATTGACCTTGATACCTAATTATGACGCTTATGACGACCTTCGTATCAAGTTTTGGTTTTGTTCCTTATGCCTTTCCATTCCTAAGTTAAGACCAGGAGAAATGATTCCAAACCTTTTCTTTAGCAACACCTTAACTTTGACCACATCACCTTGAATTGTGGTAGGTAATCATTGCACAAAGAATTGTCTTTTTAAATTTCTCTAATATCACAGGCAAATGCGCCTCACGTGAACTTCGTGTGAAATTATTTCACATCAATTTCACGTGAAAAATTTAACATGAAGTTCCTTTTCAATAACTTTTAATCAGATGAGAAAATGCACAGAAACTAAGTGGTAAAATGACTGGGAAAAGCGTGATATTTCCTTTACCAAGCATATGAATATTCAGCATAGTATTATTATGATCATTCTTATTATTGTTGTACATTTGAATTGCGCCTTAATATCTTATCAAAATAATTACCCTCAAGCGCTTTAAATGTAAAACAAATTTTAAAAAAGAACATTGAATACATAAAACGCATAGAATAATGCTACATTGATGCTAACATATCAACTAAGGCAAAACTATGAAGATTATCTAAGACAAGGTAAAGTTAAAAGAAAGGTATCTTACATTGACCTGTAAAACAACTGCTTACGTTGATATATTTTATTTATTGTGCATGCAATTCATTGTACTACCTTTCTAAGGTATTGTGTTTTGTCATTATTTCAGAAATATGGAAAATATACATGATTTACAAACATCAGTTTCTTAGAAGGTGTTTAGGGAATTATATTTGCTTCTTGGTCTGCTGGAATAATATTTTCTAGATCACTGTTGGTAATGTAGTGTGTGCTGGTACTGGGCTCTTCTCCCTCGAGAACTAGTTCTTCAGAGTAGTGCGAAAATCCATCTAAAGTGGGTGCATAAACCTTTTCATCCTTCTGTTTGCTTGCTTCCGGATTGGTCTCAATAAAAGTTTTATTGAAAATACCATGTTCACAGTAGTCCTCCCCTTCGTACAGAATATTGTGTTTCGTGCCGTTATCATGGAAATCATTGTTGTACTTCATGATTTCCTCCTTGTCTGACTCGGTACTGCGCATACTCGAACTTGGAGATACATCATACTTAGATATCCGTTTCTTTTTCCGTTGTTTTCTATTTCAACGGTAATAAAAGCAATTTGTATAATGAAGGTGAAGATAACGAACAGTGGTCAATCTCATAACTCCTTTAAGTAATATAAAATAAAGAGTTGGGCAAAAATGGACCCCTGCATAATTATACCAGAGGTGTCTAGGAAGAGTAAACATCCTCTGGCGACCTCCACATCCACCGGGAGCCCTATGACTTATTCAGGTACATGTAAACGGCGTAAGCGGTACTCAAAATAGGCGTTAAGAACGGCCTAACAATCGGTATGAAACATGCCAGACATAATTTGACCCAAAGATCTGTTGTATTGGCAAACTAGATCATTACAACGACCATAGAGTTTGCGAATCGCCGACTTCAAACAAGAAATGGGGGGTGTAAACACCTTATGCAGGTGATTATGGAATATCGCCAAATAAATATGGACAGGCTCCATTTTCAGGTCATATATGTACATGTAAGACCCGTGATTCTCTTTTTCTAAATGCCCGGCGTTTAACGAATAGGCAATCAGAAATGGTAACGTCAAGCATCTTTAGCGCGTCTATGGCATGATCGTCCTGCAAACGATACATATGTATCACTGAGATATTGTGACCGGTTCCGTGCAAGACTAGTTCAACCACATGATCCGATATGTCTGTAACAATAATTGTTACGCTAGCAGCCAACTTACAATGTATATAGCATATTGAATCCAGAAAGCAAATCATCAAGGAACGTACTTTTAAGATTAAGATTATATACATACACAGGACCCGGATCTCGTTTACATAGCACAAATTTAGTTAGGATATTGATCTTATTCATACATTAAGAAGATATAAATGCTTGTTCAAACAAGAGACCCATGGGCCACATCGCTCACCTGAGTTAGCTTGGTCCATACCTAAAAGATTGTCCTTATATATTTGGATGGAAAACTTTTCTTCCCTATTCAGTCCAAACCTACCTCCGGGGGGGGGGGGGGGGGGGGGGGGGGGGCATGCTTTTTATAAACTTGATTGTGCACTATGTAAGGAAGCTTTCATGTAAAATTATTTGGCCTATTGATTCTTGAGAAGAGATTTTTGTTTAGATGTTCCCTATATGCATGTAAAACATTGATCCCTTATTCTGGCCCTACCCTTCCCACGAGCGGCATAATTTCAACAAACTTGAATCTGCAATGTGTCAGGAAGCTTTCATGTAAATGTAAACCTTTCTGGTCCAATATTTGTCAGAGGACGATTTATAAAGTATTCCCTTATATATTTGTATCCAACACTTGGATCCCGTATTGTGGCCCTACTCTACCCCTGAGGTTATGATTTTAACGAACATGAATCTGCGCTATGTCAGGAAGCTTAGATGTAAATGTAAACTATTCTGGCCTAGTGGTTCTTCAGAAGAACAGTTTTAAAGATTTTCCCTATACATTTGTATGTAAATGAAACTTAATCTACATGACGAGATCATAGCTAAGACGAGAATATGAAAGACTTGAGTGTAACGTACAGTAAAGACTCGATACAGATCATGTGTATAAATCGAAAGTTTCATGGTGGGGGGGGGGGGGGGGGGGTTTAAATGTATATATGGAAGTAGCATTGCCTTGTTATCGTCAATAGAGCACTTCCAGGTACAAACAATGTACGTAATACGATTTTTTCCGTTGTTTATTTTTTTTAATTCTAAGAATTATGTACTTATGTATACACATCAAGAAATGATATATTTATGATATGTATTGCTACGTCTGTGTAATGATCAATCACGCAGGTATCACAAATGAAGAAACTTACAAATCCTGTCCCGTGTATTACAATATTTTGTTCCGTAGATAACTAGAACTTGCTTAGTGAACACTGAGTTTATATAAGTTATTGTAAAATGATAAAGTCGATGAATAAGCTCAAACTGTATTTCTTTTTAAAAGAGTGATTGATAGACTATTCAATATCGACAACATTTTACTCATTTGACGACGTCACCATTTGCAGTGAAGGACTGAAAAATTTAGACCTATGCTCGGTGCTTACGGCCTTTGAGCAGGGGGGGGGGTCGTTTTCGTGTCACACTTACTGTGACACTGGACCTCGGTTTTGCGGTCTCATCAAGGACCGCCCCATTTCGTCGCCTCTTGCTACAAGCAAGGGGTACTGGGGACATATTCTAACCCGGATCCCCACGGGAGTTTAAAAGAGGTTTAGTAGCTAATTGTATTGTCTTTTTATACCACCTATAGTGTTAAGCTTATTCGAGCAATACGTACGTGATACTCTGACTTGTAAATTACATCGGATTTGAATTTGAAACAAGAATATTTTAGAGCAATGCTGCAAGAAACTTGGGGATATATTCCTTAAATATCTATCTATTCAATAGACGACCAACTAGGTTTTCTTGTCTGACAACATTTGCCTATTCTAAACGATGTAATATTACGTTTATGTGAAAATCAGTGATTATCCATTTATATGCAATTTTTGACAATTTGTTTCTAAAAATCGCCAACTAAACTGAAATCAGTCTGTATTTTCGTCAAGTGTGTTTGAAAATAAACCTGTTTATTAGATTAGAATTGAAAAATTAAGTAAGAGACGAACAACGGACTACCTCTGATTAGATCAACTCAGTCCAGACTTTGTTTAAGTTCAGACTTACCTTATGCAGATGAAGACTCCTACGATGAAGATGATTATGACAGCAGCTACAACAAGGGGAATGATAATTTCCACTGAAAGTAAAATTTACATCAAATCAATATATAAATAGCATTAAGAAAATCAGCCTGTTTCGTGTTTTTGTTAAACAGAATCAGCACAATTTCCTTCAGTACATTTTTCTTAATTGGTTTTATATACATGTAGGCTATAAACAGTACCTATGATACTGGTGTCACCGTTTTGCAAACTATTAATGCTTTTCTTTTAGTTCTGTGCTTTAAATAACCTAAAGTGTTGGCAGATGTCTATAAATAGTTTCACAGTCATGTCAATGCTGAAACTATTGGATTATTCATCGATATGATATATTACCCATGTGATTAATTGGGCGTAAAAATGATTTACAGTATCGAATGATTTCGGGGCCTAAAACTGTCTTGATTCTGAAATTCAAACGTTTTCCCAGGTTAATTTTCATTGAATTTCTAGGCAAGTATTCCAAAATTATAGCGACGTTGCATATCATGAATATTGAAACCCACTCCATTTAGATTTACAAAACATTCTGGTGTCGTTTTGTGTTATCTACTGCCTATTCATTCAGTAACAACAGTATCATGCATCAGGTACGTATTATCGTTTTCAAGGGAGCAGAAGAGAAATTGAAAGTTAGTTTATCAAAACATCTTCAGAATTAAGGAAAGGAAAAAACTGCACGATAATATTCAAAATTCTAAAGGAGGGGGGGGGGGCTTACAATTTCCTCTTACACTACCGCTATTAAAATTTGTAGGGGAGGGGAAAGGATGGAGGGTGAGAAGGGGCCACTCACCCAATACATCCTTAATTGCATTAGAAAATAAAATAAATATTCATTATTATCATAAAACACCCACCCCCGATTCTACGAGTCTATGCATAATGTCATACTTTAAATCATTCAGTTGAAAATTACTATACATTGAAGACTAAGCTGTGCTCCATGTTGTCTTTTAGTTGTGGTATCAATATGTTCATCAGTGGACTGCTGCGTGGAGGGAACTTCAAAGTCCGATGTAAACCCGATTGACCATGTCGATGTACCCGGTATAGGATTGGAAGCAGACGACAAGTCGTGTTTACTTTCAGCAGTCGTGTGAACTGAGGAAATCATAGCGGACACTACAGGTGACGCGGAGGATGACGACACGTGTCCTGTGGGAGAATGTGCTGTAGGTAAAATACTTTTTGAAGTTCTTTGTTTCTTGGTTTGACCTGTAGATTGCGCAGATCGTGTTGGGGAAGAGGAGACATGTCTGGTAGATGTTGTGGTAACTTTTGTGGCAGTTGTTGGATATGGTAATGTAGAACTGGAACCTTCAATGGCAGCATTTGTCAGCGGTTCTAGAGGTACCGTGGAATATGAAGGCTGTGTTTCGGTAGTTGTGATTATGATATTTTTACAGAAGTCGTCTGTAATTTAAGTGTAAGAATTTATATACGTTAATAATCAGACAATATGTTATGAATGAATGCCAAAATGCAGTTAACACATTGAATCAAGGACGACAAACCGAACTCTTTTCTTTTTAATGGATTTCATTGAATCCTGAGTATATATGCATGTGTATGGTGTGTTCCAAAGTAGATTATAACCTACGATGTGATATGAACTTGATATTCAGAAGTCATTCGAGAATCGGTTTTATATCGCCATACGTTTGTAATAGTATTTACTAGTTACACAATATTTCTGTTGAAATGCACTTAAATACGTATTCATACTGTAGAGAAAACAAAACTATGATTCATCACGGCATATGCATAGTGTTGTGGTTTGTAAAATATTGATAGTTTCCATGTTTGAGTATAATTTTCTTAATATAGCTCTAAAAATTGAATAATACTCGTTGTCCTTGCTTGAACTGCGACAGGTTTACCTTGCTTTGGTTTGGTTTTGGAAATATTGAGGCTGCACTGGTATCCACCTTTATCCAGCCCTTCGTTCTGTACTAATTGACATCCATCATTAAATAGCTCTTTGATTCCTGGTATGTCATCCCCATAATATGTAACATTCTGGATTGAGTAATTCTTTGGGAATTTACAGGAACATTTATATCCCGTATTTGTTGTAAACCTTATACTTCCGATTGGGACACTCTGTGCGAGTAGGAGTCCGATGTAGTTTCCTGGTTAAAGAACATAAACATAAACACATAGGATTCATTTCTTATTCTATACACAATTGATGTCTATTCAAAGTGTTATTTCACACAATTGCCACAGCTGCTATAATAAAGAGAGAAAAAACTGTCATTCTATTTTTACCTATACATATACCTACACTGTAGTTACTAGTATAACGAT
This sequence comes from Ostrea edulis, assembly GCF_947568905.1. Classification (NCBI taxonomy): domain Eukaryota; kingdom Metazoa; phylum Mollusca; class Bivalvia; order Ostreida; family Ostreidae; genus Ostrea; species Ostrea edulis. The sequence goes on from NC_079166.1 coordinate 8,872,503, forward strand.
CTAGTTTGCTAATACAACCTGATGTTGGGTCAAATGCTGTCTGACGTCTTTCACACTAATTGTTAGGCTGTTCTTTACACATTGCATTGTACTGCGGATTACTCCATTTACCTGATCAAGATATAGGGCTCATGACGGGTGTGACAGGTCGACAGGAGATTCTTTTCCCCCCTAGGCACCTGATCCCACCTCTCGTATATTCAAGGGACTTTGTTTGCCATATGTTAAATTTGTATTCCTTATAGGGGTTATGAAATTCATCACTGTTCGTTATTTCTATCTTTTTAAATGAAACAAGCCAATGTGCAAGATAAGTCTTTGTCATGAATTGATTAATCCGAGAGAACTTTAAGTCATTCTAGAAGTACGTGTATGTCTTCTCCCCTGCCACTCTACGGTTTTCTATATGATGACATGCGCGGATGCGGGACTTTTTATGATTCGTACAATTCTCCAAGACAGGATAAAATTGTTCAGGTTTTACATATCTTTTTCTTCCTTTGATTTAGCTCTTCGCAAGTTAAAAAAAATTATGAATTGTTTAGCCATCAACTATATAGCTTTTATCAATTTAAATAAATTTCCCCTTCAGTTCTGTATTTGTTGGTGTATGTGTTTGTTCAACTCTCTATTTTCTATTGTTTATAGGAGTTATGAGATTGATCACTGTTCGTTATCTTCACCTTTCATGGTGTACATCTATATGTATATCAATTCATAGTATATACTTGAACAAGTTAGAGCCCTAAGTTACCTCGGACTCTATTGAGTGGTTGGTTGTATATATTGTTTAACGTCTCACTCGAGAATTTTTTGCTCATATGGAGAGGTCACCATTGCCGGTGAAGGGCTTCAAATTTAGGCCTATGCTCGGCACTTACGGTCATTGAGCAGTGAGGGTTCTTTAGTGTGCCACACCTACTGTGACACGGGACATCCGGGCGTTATTTAAGATCTTCTCCGTGACATTCACACCTGATGCCGAATGTTTGGCGATGGAACTGTCACTACCTGTTTTAACGACTTCGGTGTGTCGCGGCCGGGATTTGAACCCCGGCCTTCCGCATGCGCTTTAAGCTCTCGGCCACCGCGGCGGTTTCTCGAACTCTATCTTGCGATTCTTATTCATCGAGCATGTTCCGATTGAATTTCGGGCAGAACATATTTTGAGTGAATCCGATCCTATGCTTACTTATTCATTTTCAGCTGGCTTCTTTATTTTAGATGTGAAAAATGGGAAGTACAATCAAATCCTATCTTCTCCAGAGATGACATTATTCAAATATAAAACGTTTAAAAATGTCAGAGATTAAGACAATCGATTATGTCTTGGATTGTATTAACGCTTTCATTGCATATCAGCACGAAATATCAATTTGTATGTATCAAAAGATAATACCTTAAGATGCTACTTTCAAAGAGAGTATGGTTGTTTCATTCAATATAAAATTTTATAATATTGTGTAAAATGTATGCCATTGATTTAGCATTCTATTTCTATGTACAAAGTTTTGAATTTGTCACCTGCATGATGACTATACTAATTGATTTATTGATGGGGTTTTTTTTCTGTTGTTGTTTTTTTTGCTACTAATCATTTGAGTTAGGGTTGAGAATTTGCTTTCAATAAATATGGAAGCAGTTTAAACTATCTAACGGTTAACAGTGAATGTTGCAAGTTTGTATTTGCCTTTCTCAACAATAATTGATTCTATGTCAAACACCAATGTCAATCTGTTTAACACGCGAGATGAACCATAACTCCTTTCAAAACTTTGAGGTTATTGGGTGAACAATCGATAACTTGAATAGCACCCTTCAAACATTTTGAAGCGCAACAACGAAATAATCCGAAGAACCACTTCATATACTGGATATATAACGGTGATATGAAAGAAAATCACGACTTGTGTTAAATGTTAATTTTTAACCTTTCATTTGACCCCACCCCCTGTTGTACTGCATCGATGTGTTTAGCGCATTGTTTTAAAAAAAAAATCCTCCATATTTTAGGTTGATACGTCGATCTACGGAAAGCTGATTCTATTCATTTCTTTTAATTTTTAATTTCAAGATTTAATTTTTTTTTAAACAAACGTGATTGTTTCAAAATTCATACAACGTATCAAGTGCATACAATGTGAGGTCACGAGAACTCTTTAAGGAAGTTAGCTCCCGAACTTTTGAGCACAACTGCTCAGGATGCTACAACTAAGTATTTACTAGTTCAATACTGATCCCATTGGTGCAAACATATTACACATATGTTACTGAACCCTATCCAGTTGAGAAATTTTGTGTCAGTTCAAGTTTTGAAAGAGTTTGGCAGGGACTATATTTTGTGTTGGAAGAATTCATCAATCAAAAAATTTCTAAATCTGCATGATATTACACTTTCTGTTTCATCCAATGTATCGTCTATTTCCATACTCCTATACGTGTATTTCAGTTTTATAATTTATGATACAGGTAGTTGAGACTTGGAACTAGTTCAAATGTTGTAATTTATTAATTTGGTTTACATATTTTCCTAAAACAGAACACCGATTGTTAAAAAAGTTTTAATTAATTTACTGGAAATTTTGTATAAAAATTCAGTATTTTCGCCAATAATTCAAAAATTTTCTTTCCAACCCCCACTTTTTAAAATTCCATTTTAAAGTGTAAGACCAGACCTTGAACATTGTGTAAAATTTTAGAAATTGACATTACTCCTAATATGTCCTTTTAAACTCTCAATTTTGATATCATGAAGTTTTTCGTATATCAAATGCAAAAAAGTCATTATTTATTTTCATTACTAGTGTTAATTTTTTTTTTATCTGTAGTGTTAGTAGACATGATTATGTATCTATTTTATGTAATGATTGATTTGTGTTGCTTATGTTGTGTTGACATTAACAGAAAAATCAAGTTTAATTGAATACATTTTTAATTTCCCAATTATCCTTCAATGTAGAAATCAAAATACTAAATCCAAAAAATTGACATTACACCAAATCTCAGGTGCGAAACTCTTTAATCAAAATAATGAAACGAATATTAGCCAATCAAAATCACCGTAATTTGATCAAGTCATGAAATATCAATTGATATTGATATAAACCATATTTGAGCAAACACAACAAAACTTTTAATGAACATGTACGAGTGATCGATGTCTCTAAAACAAAAAGTAATCTCTCTCTCTCTCTCTCTCTCTCTCTCTCTCTCTCTCTCTCTCTCTCTGAAAGAACAAAACCCAGCAGAATTCTGAGGATAAAACATTTGGGGCAATTTTTCTCTCTAGTCTGTATTCTCTCTCTCTCTCTCTCTCTCTCTCTCTCTCTCGCTCTCTCTCTCTCTGAAATTGAATATGTTCAGCCAAAAGCAAAATTTGAAATACGTTGGTTTTCGTTTATTTTCGAATATTGATGATAGAGTGTTAACTCTGTACTTCACATGAGGGATTTGTGATAGAATAGTTGGAGTAGACGAAACATGAATTAGTGAAGGTTTCACAAGGCAAGCTATTTCTGGGTTTCAGCGACGAGAATTTTACAATGGGTGCGAACGGTTTCGTGGTAATAGAAAATATATATGTGTATTGAAAAATAAGTAAATAATAATGAAATGAGTTGAAAATAAAAACGTAATGAAAATAAAAACAATATGACACATGACACATGATATATCACGTAGAATCAGTGTCGCGCTGAAACTTTTGCTGTCTAGAGATTAGAGCGTCTGAGAGATCTTAAAACGTGCAGCACTTCCCCTTAGGCTTAGGATGTCTTTAAAACAAAACTGTCGACTCTTTAGAAAAGAACGGTGAATAATTTTCCGATTCGCATATTTCAAATGGTATTGTAACTAACATCTGATACCTCGAGGTACTTTATCATTTGTTTATTTTTGTCTTTTGAGAAACCAAGTTTAGAAAAATATTATATGTATAATGAATAGGTAAATGAGGCCATTTAAACACCCACTCCTAGTATATGCGAAACTTTTGAAACAAGAAATATACTAGGCAGAAATGTCGGCGTAATAAAAACAAACATGTTCTCGTCTGTTCCTGGTGTACAGCGAGATTAATCACCTAAAATGTATTAGATCATGGGATCGGGATGGGTGAAGGAATTTTAAATCTACCTGTGCTTCTCTTTATGCAGAACTGAAATGGAATTATCTCATTTAATGTAAAGCCACATATAAACACTTGAAATACTCCCATCATTATCTACAGAGCGGCCGCAGCTTATACAGCTGACAGCTATCCCCCAGTAAACACTATTAATAAGATAACACCCGTTACAACCCCAAAAATGCCATTCGAGTTCTCTAACAAACTACATTTCATGGTTTTAGACATGCATGTATTTACTAACGGAGGGGGTTACTTGCGGACGAAAGAAAACACCCCCCAAAACACCAAAGAAACATTATTTATGAGAGTTTATTAAACATTACTGGCTGGAAAGTCTAGAGGAAGAAATGTAGATAAACTTGTGTCAAGTGAACGGATACCCACCATGACAATCAGCATTCTTGTATAGAATGTTTCTTATACATGTATGTTTCTTCCTGTCAAATTTTAAGGAAAAAAGTTAACATAAATATGGTAAAATTTTGAGTTCTTATTAAGAGTTTTTCAATTTTATAAACAAAATTTTGCGTCAAAATTGGGCGGTCATTCAGATGAGACCGCAAAAACCGAGGCCCAGTGTCCCAACAGATGTGGCACGATAAAGATCCCTCCCTGCTCAAAAGGCCGAACAAGCGTCGAACAAACTGAAATTTTCAGCCCTTCACCGGCGTTGGTGACGTCTCCATATGATCGAGTGAAATATTCTCGAGAGGGACTTTAAACAATATTCAATCAATCAATGAGTTAAAATGATATGAAAAGTGGATATTTAACTGCATCATTCAGATTTATCAACACCGGTATATCAAGACATTTAATTCTAGGATAAATAAAAATGATTGAATAAGACAACACATTGATACATGTGTATATATATTTATGGTATTTTTGTCAGATACAAGTATGGCGATAAGATCGACTAGAACTTTGGAAGGAAGTGGTAAATGGCTATTTGTTTGCAAACATATTTAACTATACCCATAGATGAAAAATACTTATAGGTTATAGGCCAATCCGAAAACATGAGTTATCTTTCCTTGATCCGGAACGTAGTGTCCTTGCGTAACAGTAGTTTAAGACTTCCGGGTAGTATATTCGAGAAGCGTCATTATCAACAGTGCAGAAGACCGCAAAGATATTGCTGTATAATTTAACAGTAATCATGCCAACAAATATGTTAACGTTAATAAAAAATCCAATGCATAAGTTTACTTCATACACGTGAAAATAACCAACTTTGCATGTAAAAATAATAGAAAATTAATGTTGTAAGTAGAGGACCCCCCCCCCCCCCTCCCCGATAGAATGTTCTATCGTTAAAGTGATGTAATTTCCTACGGCGGGCCTGTCATGAGACGCAGTTAGATTATTCTAACTACCCTTCCCCCTCCCACTTTCCAGGATTTTACGTGTTTTATGACTGAAATTAGTATATATTATATATTGCATACATTTCATCAGGATCTTTAGCCCGTGTTTCAATAGTCAGATTTATAATAAAATATCAGAAGTTACTTGTTCAATATCAAAGTAGTACATTCAGCGATAACAGTTCTGCCACGATGAACGTCTTGGTATGTTGGACTGACACCTCTGGATTTTGAAAATGTCCATCTCTTTGATTGGCGAGTAAAAATTTATCCCAGCCTGTACTTGTAAGTGAGAGTCCACTGACAGATTTCCAGCTGACTACTCACAAATTTTATACAGTTTCAAATACAAGTATAACCATAAAGAAATTCATCGTCACAAACCATCTTTAAACTGACATTTACACATACAATTGTTTTGAAAATAAAATAACTTATAATTGAACGCCCTGAATTTATAGTCGGCAAGAGTGTGTACCTGTAAATACAGCCATTTGGAGTAAAATATTTGGAGTTTTACTCAAATTATTTTGTAAATTTGTGGCGAAAAGGGGGATCTAAATCTGTCATTGCAATTTCTGTTATGACACGATACGTGCCTATATATAATCACTTACATTTCAAGGGGGCTAAAACGAATAAAAGAGGGAAGATACAGAGACGTCAAAAGCATTCTATTGGGGTTAAACTTACCTTCCCCCAGAAAGTACATTTGAGAATATACCCCCCCCCCCCCCCGGCGGACCACACAGGTCTATGAAAAATAATTTATTTCAATCGAGCAATATTGAATAAAATTAATTAATTTTTTTTATTTAATTACCTATTTTTCTGCATTTTAAACATATCAGTTGATATTTTAAAACAATTCCAGCCTCATGCTGCAGTGTACAAATGATTTGCACACAGAATGAACACGCCCAGGTACTTGGAGAAAGTTACCCAAACATTGCTATCTGTTTATTTTTGAAAGAATCGATTGGTAGTGGTGGAATAATTTTTGCGCTGATAAAACAATGAGAGCGTTGATTTCCTAATGTAATTGATTTTTTTTTTTTTGAGAGGGGGGGGGGGGCATGTTATGCAAGATCTTTGCACGTGTCGATCCTCGTAAAAACCCGAGCTTTGAGTTGATGAGATACCATCATCTCTTGAGAATCAGAAGTTCTGTTCTGATTTCATACAAAATAATTATGTCAGTCGTTATTGGAGACATATGTAAACAAATGAAAGTCTGCGTGATTTCCAATTCAGTTTTTAACCCCCCACCCCCACCCCCCCCCCCCCCCCCCCCCCCCCCCCCGAAAAATCACAGCCGACTCGATCAAGAAATTCGTTTTTGTTTCCATTAACATTTTCTTACTCTCTCGTATAAATGATTTCAACTGTTTACGATTTTGAACAACACCCATACTAATATAACTCTTATGTAATATATGCGCAGCCTGAGTGTGTTACTACCCGGAAGTTGTCATATTCACCACTAAATGTAAGAATA